>NW_027509201.1:1800000-1935000 GCF_051911475.1 Siphateles boraxobius | reverse complement strand
GATAGATAGATAGATGATATAGATAGACAGATAGATAGATGATATAGATAGACAGCCCTACAGAAAGAAAGATAGACAGACATACAGAAAGAAAGATAGACAGACATACAGACAGATAGATAGATAGATAGATAGATAGATAGATAGATAGATAGATAGATAGAT
Source organism: Siphateles boraxobius (assembly GCF_051911475.1). Taxonomy (NCBI): domain Eukaryota; kingdom Metazoa; phylum Chordata; class Actinopteri; order Cypriniformes; family Leuciscidae; genus Siphateles; species Siphateles boraxobius. The sequence continues at coordinate 1,934,835 of NW_027509201.1, read as the reverse complement.
AGATAGATAGATAGATAGATAGATAGATAGATAGATAGATAGATAGATAGATAGATAGATAGATAGATAGATAGATAGATGATATAGATAGACAGACAGACAGACATACAGAAAGAAAGATAGATAGATGATAAAGAAAGATAGATAGATAGATAGATAGATAGACAGACATACAGAAAGAAAGATAGATAGATAGATTATATAGATAGATGATATAGATAGACAGATAGATAGATAGATGATATAGATAGACAGACATACAGAAAGATAGATAGATAGATAGACAGACAGACTGACATACAGAAAGAAAGATAGATAGATGATATAGATAGATGATAAAGATAGATAGATAGATAGATAGACAGATAGATAGATGATATAGATAGACAGACTTACAGAAAGATAGATAGATAGATAGATAGATAGATAGATAGATAGACAGACAGACATACAGAAAGAAAGATAGACAGACATACAGAAAGAAAGATAGATAGATGATATAGATAGATAGATGATAAAGATAGATAGATAGACAGACATACAGAAAGAAAGATAGATGATATAGATAGATAGATAGATACAGATAGATAGATACAGATAGATAGATACAGATAGATAGATACAGATCGATAGATACAGATCGATAGATACAGATCGATAGATACAGATCGATAGATACAGATCGATAGATACAGATAGATACAGATAGACAGACAGACAGACTTACAGAAAGATAGATAGATAGATAGATAGATAGATAGATAGATAGATAGATATAGATAGATACAGATAGATAGATAGATAGATAGATAGATAGATAGATAGATAGATAGATAGATAGATAGATAGATAGATAGATGGGTAGATAGATAGATAGATCGATAGATGATATAGATAGACAGACATACAGAAAGATAGATAGATATAGACAGACAGATAGATAGATCGATAGATGATATAGATAGACAGACATGCAGAAAGAAAGATAGATAGATGATATAGATAGACAGGCATACAGAAAGAAAGATAGACAGACATACAGAAAGAAAGATAGACAGACATACAGAAAGAAAGATAGATAGATAGATAGATAGATAGATAGATAGATAGATAGATAGATAGATAGATAGACAGACATACAGAAAGAAAGATGGATAGATTATATAGATAGATGATATAGATAGACAGATAGATAGATAGATGATATAGATAGACAGACATACAGAAAGATAGATAGATAGATAGACAGACAGACTGACATACAGAAAGAAAGATAGATAGATGATATAGATAGATAGATGATAAAGATAGATAGATAGATAGACAGATAGATAGATGATATAGATAGACAGACTTACAGAAAGATAGATAGACAGACAGACAGACAGAAAGAAAGATAGACAGACAGACAGAAAGAAAGATAGATAGATGATATAGATAGATAGATAGACAGACAGACAGACAGACAGACAGACAGACAGAAAGATAGATAGACAGAAAGATAGATAGATAGATAGATAGATAGATAGATAGATACAGATCGATAGATACAGATCGATAGATACAGATAGATACAGATAGATAGATAGACAGACAGACTTACAGAAAGATAGATAGATACAGATAGATAGATACAGATAGATAGATACAGATAGATGGATACAGATAGATAGATAGATAGATACAGATAGATAGATACAGATAGATAGATACAGATAGATAGATACAGATAGATAGATACAGATAGATAGATACAGATAGATAGATACAGATAGATAGATACAGAGAGATAGATAGAGAGATAGATAGATAGACAGAAAGACAGACAGATAGATCGATAGATGATATAGATAGACAGACATACAGAAAGAAAGATAGATAGATGATGTAGATAGACATAGATAGATAGATAGATAGATAGATAGATAGATAGATAGATAGATAGATAGATACAGATAGATACAGATAGATAGATAGATAGATAGATAGATAGATCGATAGATGATATAGATAGACAGACATACAGAAAGATAGATAGATCGATAGATGATATAGATAGACAGACATACAGAAAGAAAGATAGATAGATGATATAGATAGACATAGATAGATAGATAGATAGATAGATAGATAGATAGATAGATATATAGATAGATACAGATAGATAGATAGATAGATAGATAGACAGACAGACTTAAAGAAAGATAGATAGATAGATAGATAGATAGATAGATAGATAGATAGATAGATAGATAGATAGATAGATAGATAGATAGATAGATAGATAGATACAGATAGATAGATACAGATTGATGGATAGATGATATAGATAGACATACAGAAAGAAAGATAGACAGACATACAGAAAGAAAGATAGACAGACATACAGAAAGAAAGATAGACAGACATACAGAAAGAAAGATAAAGAGACATACAGAAAGATAGATAGATAGATAGATAGATGGATAGATAGATAGATGATATAGATAGACAGACAGACAGACAGACAGACAGACATACAGAAAGAAAGATAGATAGATAGATGATAAAGATAGATAGATAGATAGATAGATAGACAGACATACAGAAAGAAAGATAGATAGATTATATAGATAGATGATATAGATAGACAGATAGATAGATAGATGATATAGATAGACAGACATACAGAAAGATAGATAGATAGATAGATAGATAGACAGACAGACAGACAGACAGACAGACTGACATACAGAAAGAAAGATAGATAGATGATATAGATAGATAGATGATAAAGCTAGATAGATAGATAGACAGATAGATAGATAGATGATATAGATAGACAGACTTACAGAAAGATAGATAGATACAGATAGATAGATAGATAGATAGATAGATGATATAGATAGATAGATGACATAGATAGACAGACTTACAGAAAGATAGATAGATAGATAGATAGATACAGATAGATAGATAGATAGATAGATAGATAGATAGATAGATAGATAGATAGATACAGATAGATAGATAGATACAGATAGATAGATAGATAGATAGATAGATAGATAGATAGATAGATACAGATAGATAGATAGATAGATACAGATAGATAGATAGATAGATACAGATAGATAGATAGATAGATAGATAGATAGATAGATAGATACAGATAGATAGATAGATAGATAGATAGATAGATACAGATAGATAGATAGATAGATACAGATAGATAGATAGATAGATAGATAGATACAGATAGATACAGATATATACAGATAGATAGATAGATAGATAGATAGATAGACAGACAGACTTAAAGAAAGATAGATAGATAGATAGATAGATAGATAGATAGATAGATAGATACAGATAGATAGATACAGATTGATGGATAGATGATATAGATAGACATACAGAAAGAAAGATAGACAGACATACAGAAAGAAAGATAGACAGACATACAGAAAGAAAGATAGACAGACATACAGAAAGAAAGATAGAGAGACATACAGAAAGATAGATAGATAGATGGATAGATAGATAGATGATATAGATAGACAGACAGACAGACAGACAGACAGACATACAGAAAGAAAGATAGATAGATAGATGATAAAGATAGATAGATAGATAGATAGATAGATAGATAGATAGATAGATAGACAGACATACAGAAAGAAAGATAGATAGATTATATAGATAGATGATATAGATAGACAGATAGATAGATAGATGATATAGATAGACAGACATACAGAAAGATAGATAGACAGACAGACAGACAGACAGACTGACATACAGAAAGAAAGATAGATAGATGATATAGATAGATAGATGATAAAGCTAGATAGATAGATAGACAGATAGATAGATAGATGATATAGATAGACAGACTTACAGAAAGATAGATAGATACAGATAGATAGATAGATAGATAGATAGATAGATAGATGATATAGATAGATAGATGACATAGATAGACAGACTTACAGAAAGATAGATAGATAGATAGATAGATAGATAGATAGATAGATAGATAGATAGATAGATAGATAGATAGATAGATAGATAGATAGATAGATAGATAGATACAGATAGATAGATAGATAGATACAGATAGATAGATAGATACAGATAGATAGATAGATACAGATAGATAGATAGATAGATAGATAGATAGATAGATAGATAGATAGATAGATACAGATGGATAGATAGATAGATACAGACAGATAGATACAGATAGATAGATAGATAGATACAGATAGATAGATAGATAGATACAGATAGATAGATAGATAGATAGATAGATACAGATAGATACAGATATATACAGATAGATAGATAGATAGATAGACAGACAGACAGACTTACAGAAAGATAGATAGATAGATAGATACAGACAGATAGATACAGATAGATAGATAGATAGATAGATACAGATAGATAGATACAGATGGATAGATAGATAGATACAGACAGATAGATACAGATAGATAGATAGATAGATACAGATAGACAGATAGATAGATAGATAGATAGATACAGACAGATAGATACAGACAGATAGATACAGATAGATAGATACAGATAGATAGATACAGATAGATAGATAGATAGATAGATACAGATAGACAGATAGATAGATAGATAGATAGATAGATACAGACAGATAGATACAGATAGATAGATAGATAGATAGATAGATAGATACAGATAGATAGATACAGATAGATAGATACAGATAGATAGATACAGATAGATAGATAGAGAGATAGACACGCATTGTACTCATTACTCCCATCATTTACTCCCTGCTGTAATATATAAATAATGCATGAAAACATACATAAATGTCTGTGTGTTCTTCCTCTCAGATATCTGCAGAGCGGCTCTAGTGGACAGTGCTTTATAATTTCACCTCGGGGACAGTTGGGAACAAAGTGCTATGATTATGGTAAATGCCTAATCAATGATACTTTTAGATTAAATGTATAATTCAAGATGGGAAAACACTTGTGAGGCACATAACATCAAGCAGATAATAAATAAAATCATGAAAATCATTTGCTTCAATGAAAATGTGTGAAAAACTAGAACTAAAACTAGAATCCAGGGCACAACTGTGTGGTTGCTAGGGTGTTCTCAGTGATTTCTAGGTGGTTGCTAGGGTGTTATTTGGGGTTGCTCATCCTCAAGTCTGTGGGATTTTCTTTCAAATGTTTTATCATCTGCCAAGTGGAAATCTTGCATCGCTTAGAAAAGTAACAGCAAACCTCTCCTACAAGAAGTCACATGATTTGAGAGTTCATTAATGTATGTAGGACAAATCACTCAGCAACAGTAGAGCTGATGAGTGCACTAATGAAGCAGAATTAATCTGTTTTAGAGAATTACAAACACCTCTCTCTGACAGCTTCATAATTTACAGATTATTGGTAATTCAATATATGGTAACCCACTGACGTAAATGTAGTGGATGAATTAAAAGTTCTGTTATACATCACACAAACACAAACAAAGCATGCATCTCTCAGACAGTTGTGCTGGGTGAGTTATGCCTGTAAGATCACCAGACTAGTGTCTGTATTTGATAACAGCGTCTTTTCCACAGGGCTCCAATATACCTATGTGAGTAAATGTGAAAAGTAAACACACTGCAATGTCAATAATCTGTTGGGACGGACGGAAGGATGGATAATAGATAGATAGATAGATACAGGTGAAACTCGAAAAATTAGAATTATCGTGCAACAGTTCATGTATTTCAGTAATTCAAATTAAAAGTTGAAACTAATATATTTAGTATATATAACTCATATGCATGATTATACTTTTCAGGGGGCTGACATTTCTGTATTTAAAATCCTTTTTTTTAATTGATTTCATGTAATATTCTAATTTTCTGAGATTTTGAATTTGGGGTTTTTATAAGCTGTAAGCCATAATTATCAAAATTATAACTTTTGCATGATATTAAAATTTTTCGGGTTTCACCAGTAGACGGATAGATAGATATATAGACAGATAGACAGACATACAGATAGACCATATCCAGCTAAAATCATAATAAAATATTTGTGATTTTTATGTTGCTTGCAAAAAATGTCATTCTATTAGAACTCCCTGTTGAAACTTGCATTTTACTCCATAGTTTTACAGCATTTTCCTGCAGGGACGAACTGCAGTGAACCAGCTCGACAGTGAGTGCCTGCTCTCTGCAGAGAAACACTGATCTGAACGCTCGCATATGAAGCGCTGGGATTCGCTGCTCTGCTCTGGTTCGGTTTCTAGAGGCTGATCAGATCTTGGAAGGTCATCAGCTCTGCGGAAGTCAGTTGGGACGCAGTGGAATGATTTATTCCATAATGTCTGGCTATGTTGGCACCTGACATGTTTTGCCTTTAGCATGCCAACGGCCCTCTTCCTCACGGCCGCTCACACTCGAGGCACATCCAAAGCCTGGGAACGGACAGAATGTGCCCTTTTTCCTGCAGTGACGAAAGCATTCAAATAATGCGTATTAAGGGGATGTTCTTCCACCCGGATCTCTTCAGAGGAAAGTTCACTGGCTGAATCTTATTAGAACAAGGGCAGGTCACATTTTACCATAAAATAAAAAGGAAATAGACAACAAAAAGTGTGTGTGTGTGTTTTTGTGATTTGTGAGGACACAAATGTGTATAATGACATGGGTATTACACTGGTATTACAACTTGAACGTGATTTATGAGGACATTTCATGAGGTGTGTGTGTGTGTGTGTGTGTGTGTGTGTGTGTGTGTGTGTGTGTGTGTGTGTGTGTGTGTGTGTGTGTGTGTGTGTGTGTGTGTGTGTGTGTGTGAGAGAGTGAGAGAGTGAGAGAGTGAGAGAGTGAGAGAGTGAGAGAGAGATGGGTATAGGTTTAGGGATGGGGCAGTGTGTGTGTGTGATGGGTATAGGTTTAGGGATGGGGCTGTGTGTGTGTGTGTGTGTGTGTAAGTGCGTGTGTGAGATGGGTATAGGTTTAGGGATGTGTGTGTGTGTGTGTGTGTGTGTGTGTGTGTGTGTGTGTGTGTGTGTGTGTGTGTGTGTGTGTGTGTGTGTGTGTGTGTGTGTGAGAGAGAGATGGGTATAGGTTTAGGGATGGGGCAGTGTGTGTGTGTGATGGGTATAGGTTTAGGGATGGGGCAGTGTGTGTGTGTGTGTGTGTGTGTGAGATGGGTATAGGTTTAGGGATGGGGCAGTGTGTGTGTGTGTGTGTGTGTGTGTGTGTGTGTGTGTGTATGTGTGTGTGAGAGAGAGTGAGAGAGAGATGGGTATAGGTTTAGGGATGGGGCAGTGTGTGTGTGTGATGGGTATAGGTTTAGGGATGGGGCTGTGTGTGTGTGTGTGTGTGTGTGTGTGTGTGTGTGTGTGAGATGGGTATAGGTTTAGGGATGGGGCAGTGTGTGTGTCTGTGTGTGTGTGTGTGTGATGGGTATAGGTTTAGGGATGGGGCTGTGTGTGTGTGTGTGTGTGTGTGTGTGTGTGTGTGTGTGTGTGTGTGTGTGTGTGTGTGTGTGTGTGTGTGTGTGTGTGTGTGTGTGTGTGTGTGTGAGATGGGTATAGGTTTAGGGATGGGGCAGTGTGTGTGTGTGATGGGTATAGGTTTAGGGATGGGGCTGTGTGTGTGTGTGTGTGTGTGTGTGTGTGTGTGTGTGTGTGTGTGTGTGTGTGTGTGTGTGTGTGTGTGTGTGTGTGTGTGTGTGTGTGTGTGTGTGTGTGTGTGTGTGTGTGTGTGTGTGTGTGTGTGTGTGTGTGTGTGTGTGTGTGTGTGTGTGTGATGGGTATAGGTTTAGGGATGGGGCAGTGTGTGTGTGTGTCTGTGTGTGTGTGTGTGTGATGGGTATAGGTTTAGGGATGGGGCTGTGTGTGTGTGTGTGTGTGTGTGTGTGTGTGTGTGTGTGTGTGTGTGTGTGTGTGTGTGTGTGTGTGTGTGTGTGTGTGTGTGTGTGTGTGTGTGTGTGTGTGTGTGAGATGGGTATAGGTTTAGGGATGGGGCAGTGTGTGTGTGTGTGATGGGTATAGGTTTAGGGATGGGGCAGTGTGTGTGTGTGTGTGTGATGGGTATAGGTTTAGGGATGGGGCTGTGTGTGTGTGTGTGTGTGTGTGTGTGTGAGATGGGTATAGGTTTAGGGATGGGGCAGTGTGTGTGTGTGTGTGTGTGTGTGTGTGTGTCTGATGGGTATAGGTTTAGGGATGGGGCTGTGTGTGTGTGTGTGTGTGTGTGTCTGTCTGTCTGTCTGTCTGTGTGTGTGTGTGTGTGTGTGTGTGTGTGTGTGAGATGGGTATAGGTTTAGGGATGGGGCAGTGTGTGTGTGTGTGTGTGTGTGTGTGTGTGTGTGTGTGATGGGTATAGGTTTAGGGATGGGGCTCTGTGTGTGTGTGTGTGTGTGTGTGTGTGTGTGTGTGTGTGTGTGTGTGTGTGTGTGTGTGTGTGTGTGTGTGTGTGTGTGTGTGTGTGTGTGTGTGTGTGTGTGTGTGTGTGTGAGAGAGAGATGGGTATAGGTTTAGGGATGGGGCAGTGTGTGTGTGTGATGGGTATAGGTTTAGGGATGGGGCAGTGTGTGTGTGTGTGTGTGTGTGTGAGATGGGTATAGGTTTAGGGATGGGGCAGTGTGTGTGTGTGTGTGTGTGTGTGTGTGTGTGTGTGTGTGTGTGTGTGTGTGTGTATGTGTGTGTGAGAGAGAGTGAGAGAGAGATGGGTATAGGTTTAGGGATGGGGCAGTGTGTGTGTGTGATGGGTATAGGTTTAGGGATGGGGCTGTGTGTGTGTGTGTGTGTGTGTGTGTGTGTGTATGTGTGTGTGTGTGTGAGATGGGTATAGGTTTAGGGATGGGGCAGTGTGTGTGTCTGTGTGTGTGTGTGTGATGCGTATAGGTTTAGGGATGGGGCTGTGTGTGTGTGTGTGTGTGTGTGTGTGTGTGTGTGTGTGTGTGTGTGTGTGTGTGTGTGTGTGTGTGTGTGTGTGTGTGTGTGTGTGTGTGTGTGTGTGTGTGTGTGTGTGTGTGTGTGTGTGTGTGTGTGTGTGAGATGGGTATAGGTTTAGGGATGGGGCAGTGTGTGTGTGTGATGGGTATAGGTTTAGGGATGGGGCAGTGTGTGTGTGTGTGTGATGGGTATAGGTTTAGGGATGGGGCTGTGTGTGTGTGTGTGTGTGTGTGTGTGTGTGTGTGTGTGTGTGTGTGTGTGTGTGTGTGTGTGTGTGTGTGTGTGTGTGTGTGTGTGTGTGTGTGTGTGAGATGGGTATAGGTTTAGGGATGGGGCAGTGTGTGTGTGTGTGTGTGTGTGTGTGTGTGTGTGTGTGATGGGTATAGGTTTAGGGATGGGGCTCTGTGTGTGTGTGTGTGTGTGTGTGTGTGTGTGTGTGTGTGTGTGTGTGTGTGTGTGTGTGTGTGTGTGTGTGTGTGTGTGTGTGTGTGTGTGTGTGTGTGATGGGTATAGGTTTAGGGATGGGGCAGTGTGTGTGTGAGTGTGTGTGTGTGATGGGTATAGGTTTAGGGATGGGGCAGTGTGTGTGTGTGTGTGTGTGTGTGTGTGTGTGTGTGTGTGTGTGTGTGTGTGTGTGTGTGTGTGTGTGTGTGATGGGTAGGTTTAGGGATGGGGCAGTGTGTGTGTGAGTGTGTGTGTGTGTGATGGGTAGGTTTAGGGATGGGGGAGTGTGTGTGTGAGTGTGTGTGTGTGGTGGGTATAGGTTTAGGGATAGGGGCAGTGTGTGTGTGAGTGTGTGTGTGTGATGGGTAGGGATAGGGGCAGTGTAAGGGGATAGAATATACAGTTTGTCCAGTATAAAAACCATTACGCCTATGGAATGTCCTTACAAATCACAAAAACAAAGCTGTGTGTGTGTGTGTGTGTGTGTGTGTGTGTGTGTGTGTGTGTGTGTGTGTGTGTGTGTGTGTGTGTGTGTGTGTGTGTGTGTGTGTGTGTGTGTGTGTGTGTGTGTGTGTGTGTGTGTGTTTGGGAAAAATTGATTGTGACATTACCTTTATGATAATTAGTCGGCATGAAACAGAATTTGCGATAGTCTTTTCTTCCCTATTGTGACGTATATCCGGTGAAACAGCTTCTGGAAGAAGAACAATAGCAAGGCAGGGCTTTATTTAGTCCATCAGGAATTAATTGGATGGTTGTGGTTTGCTATTGGTCGATCATGTGAGTGACAGGTTGCACCGCCCTCACGCCAGTAAACACATCATCAGAGAAATGAAGAGATGCTGCAACATTTAAAAAAAATAATGATTTGCATAGATAAATCATTTATAATTAAATCTGCAATATTCCATAAAAAATAGGAATTGTTCATTTTGATTTAATGGTGACTTTAAGAGCCATGAATAATTTCTCATTAGTATTACCATTTACTAATCTTTTGCAATTCTATATATATATATAATATTTTTATTTTGAGGTATATGACCCGAACATGTACTTGAGAGATTAACCCACGCAGTGTGCATGTTAGTATTAAAGATGTTGTAATAATCTACAATTTCATTGATCCAGATGATGTTTTCATGAATAATTTGGTGACTCAATGCACCATAACTCCCTTCACCCATATAATGAGCTCTTGTGTGATTTACTGTTGTAATGCCTCACAGGACTGGTCACTATTTCACATCTGAAACCCTAACCAGTGCTTTCATTTCAGGAAACGGCAGGGAGTAATAGAGTAATAAATGTGATTTGATGTTATTAAGCCAAACTATCTTAAAGGCATCAATCAACAGGAGAGCATGTTAAATAATGGCCACCTTAAATGCAAGGAAACCAGCAGTAAAATATAGAGAAATCGCTAAAACTGCAGCCTTGAGTGAACTGTCATTTTACAGTAATGTCTCGTAAAAAAGCCTCTTACTGGAAATAAATGCATTTGAACTGCATCTCATTGGTCACTAGTGTCAGGAAAGGATCATTATGGTTTATTAATGCCATCAGAAATGGCAACGACCCTGCCAATGGCCCTTCAGACAGAGAATTTATGTCCTTATCTATACTATAACCCTAGGACTGATGTATTACTGACGTCATTGACTTGTTTGCACAATACGTTCAGCATGAAAACGGCATAATTAATCAGGCTGTGCAACACACTTCAACACAGCATCCAGAACTTAGTTAACACTGACTTAATGATGCAAAATGAAGAAAAAAGATGTCTCGTAAGAATTAATCACATATTCAAACTATTCCACACATTGATCAGGTGTTAAAAATAATTACTGATCTGCTGTCTCTAACAAACATACTTTCATAACTCACTATATTGAGATTGTTAAATTAAAGAACTATAATGTGTCACGACTGAGCAATTATAACATGTTTGCTTAAATTAAATCTTTCGACTGTAGACTGAATCTCTCGTGGTTTGGGGGCATTTGTAGTCTGGACGAAAGAAAAATAACAAAGGCGATTTCTTTAATATCTTGAATTATTTTAAAGATATTTCTTTAATTATTTTTCAAAGATGCCGATCAGATCAAACGGAGGCTTCGCTGAGTGTTTCTCAGACGTTTCTCCTGATACAAAGACTTTTTGAAAAGAAATACAAAGAGTTGAAAAATACAGATACCAGTATCCAACGTAAAACTGAGTCTGTAAAACTCTTTGTTTTATAATACTCATGTTGACTTCCATTCAGATTGGAAAACGACCACTGAATGTCAGGCTTCAAAAAAATTGAGTGGAAAATTTCACATCCCTTACTTCAGTGGCACACAAACAAGGAAACACACACACACACAATCTAGCTCGGGTAGATGTATACAGTTTACAATGAACATTTGCTTTTAAAGGGCTCCTTATCATGCTTTTTTGCATGTTCATCTTTCTTTAGTGTGTAATTGAGCATGAAAATGGTTTCCTCCAGCGGGAGTTCTTCTCTATATCAGTGTCAGTGTTTCTGAACTCCCTGAAACGCCTCCATTGCAGTCTTAAGTTTCTCCCGGGAACGAAGACGTCGCAATATTCCTCATTTAAATATTTGATATGCAGAATAAAGAGGCGAGGCCTGGTTGAGTTAGTTAGTAGTGTGTTGAAACTGGCAGTTAAGGGGCGGGGCATTTCCCAAACACACTCGAAGCGCTTGACCAATCACAACACACTGATCCAGCCGACCAATCAGAGCACAGTGTGCTTTTCAGAAGGAGGGGCTTCATAGAGACAGGAACTAAACAGGGATGCGTTTCCTGTACAACGACATAACATAATCACGACTGTTTCCCGAAGCCGTATTGTTGTTTCAAATTTGTTGTTCAACCACGTTTGTTAATGGTGTTTTAATGAATCCGTTTGAGATTGACTTAATGCCAGATTTTTTGCTATAAATTACAGACATGGCATCTGAGGACTAATTCTTATTTTTCTCAGTTATTTTGCTTTATTTACAGATTCAATCAGCGTTCGCACATGCACACTCTTCTAAAACACCACTTTAAATCTCTTAACAATTAAGATGTAAATGACATATGTATGTATTCAAAATAAATGATATAGACTGAATGTAACCTAGCTTATTTTGCTCAAGATAAGGATGTATTAAGTCCACAAGAAACTCTGTTTCTAACCACAGGTGGAGAGCTGTCGTTCAACCCGCACAACTTTGCGATGCTGTTTGCGAATGTTTGTTGGAACGATGGTTTTGGGAAACACAGACTCGTTGAACTACGCTGATTACGACAGAACTTACGACCGTAGTTGGCTAACGAGGCTTTCGGGAAACGCACCCAAGAGCTTCACAGACTGGGAAAAGAGGAGATGCAACAATCTCACATATGTGAAAAATAATGTGTTCTAGGATGGATACGCTGCCACCTTAGGATTTGGCCAAAAGAAAGTATTTAAGGCAGTGTAATTATACATCAGGAGTTTGCCTACGATGCCTTAAAATGCTGTCTAGATAGGCAGCACATATTTGGGACAGAGCTTATGTTTCTCAGACTGCAGCGCTGCAAACAAAAGCTTCACAAAGCACTTTCTCTGAGAGAAAATTAGAATTTGAAGTAATTCCAGGACTATTTATTGAGAAGAGATACCATATTATCTGTAAATTGGATTGGTTAATCCAGCTTTCACAACTTTCTGTGGAAGTTTATAGCCGTACAGACTTGAACGAAGACAGATATCAATTCAAGTCAACGGAAAACAGAGTGTGCTAATGATTTTCCCACATCCCTGACTGGAGCACAATAAATAAACCTCTAACAGGCACAGGTTCAGAAACGATAACAGGAACATTTGAACATTTCAAAGGAAAGCCAAGCTCTTTCATAGCTCGTAAAGTATCAACTCTGTCTCAGATATTTCTCATATGAGAAATACAAATTCTTCACATATTAATACAGAACAATACAATCTGACTGACCTTTCAATTCCAATCAATTCAATGGATACTAATTTTGGATACTTGATTCAAACATTTACAACACATTATTGAAATAAAATGTATTGCAAATGGCATTTCACATTAATTTTGGATAGTGGAATGATTTTAACAACAGAAAATGTCCTGAAAAAAGAAATGACCTCAGCCAGATAGAACATTTTGTACTTTGCATCAAACTCTTTCACTCTGTGAATCTCAGTGAACCATAAAATGGTTATAAAGGTCCGGGAAAGAGCGCTTTTACAGCCACCGCGACTCAGAAAGAGACAACAGATTCATTTCCATTAGGGATTGGCCTCTTGAAACATGCACAACTAATACACAAACAAGTGTGGAAATTAAAATGAAGTCTGGGATTTCTAAAGAATTGGCCTGCTATTCTTTAGTGTATTTCTCATCTATGAATATTTAAGCCATAAAGACTTGTTTTGAGATTGCAAAACATCAACTCTGGTCGCAGAACACAACTGTTGAGGGCATGAACAAATCAAATCATTGTCCTAAATGTGCATTGATTTAAATGTTATAGTTAATTCTTTGTGAAGGCAGAATGTTGGAAGCTCAGATTAAAGCATTAAAGTCTTAAAATCCTTTTTCACTGCAGTTGTTTCATTAATGAAAAATTATTAAAGAACATAAGCACTTTAAAAGATGTGCATGAAAAGGTTTTAATAGGACATATTCTCACACACACACACACACACACACACACACACACACACACACAAACACACACACACACACACACACACACACACTCACACACACACACACACACACACACACACACACACGTGTCTCACATGTTGTTTTCTTGTTTTATGTGGACTTTCCATATAGACATAATGAGTTTTATATTGTAAACACTGTGTATTCTACTTCTAATTCCACTAACCCTTGACCTACACATATATATACATGAAATAAATCTCTATATATTTTTATCACCAAAATGGCATCTAAAATGTATTTATTTTTTATACAAGGTGTAATAAATAATTGCATAAATAAATAAATAAATAAATATTTTAAACTATACATTTATATATATTATATAAATATATAATTTAATATTATATTGTATTGTTTTAACCATGTGGACAACATTATTTCATATTTAGTGTAGTATAAGATGGTGTAAAAATTATACATATCTAAAATGTATTATTTAATATATGTAATAAATAAATTAAAAAAAAAAAATGTTTTAAATGATAAAAATAAATAAATAAATAAATATTTATGTTTTAAATTATGTATATAATTAAATATTATATTGTATTAATTTAACCACGAGGAAAACATTCTTTTATATTTAATGTATTATTTAATGTTTCAAATATCAAATTACAGTAAAAATGTACATATAATATCTAAAATGTATTTATTTATTATTTACATACCATCCAAGAAAATGTAATAAATTAATTAAAATATTTTTCAAAATATTAAATTATTTATATTAAATTATTATTATTTTTAAATTATTTATTTATTCATTTATTAATTTTAAATAATTTAAACACAAATGCAAGGCTGCATCTGAAATCGTATACTTCCCTACTATATAGTAGGTGAACATAGTTATTATTAAAATTACTAACAGTAAATATTAAAAATATTTATTAAAATATTTATACATTAAAATACATATTATATTATATTATTAAACAATGAGGACAACATTCATTCTATCTATAGCTCTAACTCCCACAATAATCTGATTCTGAAACAGTTTTATTAGGTTATTGGCAGGCCTGAGCATCTGATACACACTCACTCATTTACGTCATTTACATAATGAGTTTATTTGTAGAATTATCCATCACTTTAGGAGGTAAAAGACCAGCTTACACATAAAAAACTAGCTGAGTGACGCAAATTGACCGTAGCTTATTGAGTTTCCCATTTTCTATTGACCAGATTCATTAACAAAAGTGTTCAATCTCTTCTCACCTCGTCTGTGAAAATGTCTCTACATGCATTACAAGTTCATGTTGAATACATTTGGCTCATTCTGAGACTGTCAATAAGAAATAACTGAAGATGAGCACTCCGCCAGCAGAGGATTATCATAAAAGAAAGTGCTGTGATAATCCACCAATATCTGCAGGGATTACTTAAGTGAAACTGCAAACTATGAGAGAACCGTGTTGAGAACACGTTCAACATAATTCAGGAAGCGTTCATCTGAACGGCTGTACAAGTGACTTCGACTGTCTTTTCAGTCAATACAAGCTGTGCTTTGAAATGAAGTGCTATCCGATACAATGCTTCATGTTAACAATCAAGCGCTTCAAAGCAAATTGGCGATTAATTATGTTTACAGTCTAAAAAGCGCACTATAACGTCACAGTGAGGTGTGTGTGATGTTGTCTTTCCCAGTGTCACGAAACACATCTAAAGGGGAAGTCACTCAGTCACTGATTGTCGATAACACATGACACAAACAACACATGCTTTTACAAAGCACGTTTGATGGACAGTCCTAAGTGAAATACCACCAGGTTTGTCAATATGTAATTATTGGCAATGAATATGACAAACTTTTATTAGGCAACACCAAACAAGCGTGAGTAACACTAAAGCTATTCATAATGAAATATTAGTGCACTTTTTACTGCACAATTCGGAGTTCGCAAATTAAACTGCCTATATATATCTACTCTTGAAAAATAGTATGTGAAACAGAATGCAATTTCATGCATTTCATGATAAATGTTTCAAATGTGCAGCTATTTCAGAGAGTAACTTCAAGTTTGTGTAAATAGAATTGTGTTGTGAAGATGCTAATTCTATATTCATCACAATGCAAAATGAAAGATCAACTTTGCATTGAATTATGGGATACAGAATTTCACGCTTTCTGCATTATACTGCACAGTATGGCAAATCTAGTGCAGGTGTTCAATGCATCATTCAAATTTGCATCTTATTTGCATATATACATACATATACACAACACACAATCCTACAGATATACTATTATCCACATAGTATGTGGTTTCACATTCTATTAAAACTATTATCCATCCGCAATTTGATATGCATTTCAAATAAATACACTGTAAATGATTTTCACAGTATAATACTGTTTTTCTCAACAGTTTATTGCTGTATAACCTGTGTACAGTATGTTACTGTAGATTTTGTTGTTGTCACAGTATTATTTTGTATTCTCAACAGTTCTGTCCTGTGCACACAATTAACAGTAAGTTACTGTAGATTTTCAATGCATTCTGGGAAATTATAAGTTACTGTCAATCTAAATACAGCAGCGCAAATTGACCGCGAAAAACACCACACAAAATGTTGCAGGTAAAATTGCTAGCCTACTACTAATGTATACTTATAGTGTATATACATCATAATGTTGTTTTTTTTAAAGTTTTTTTTTTAGCAAACACCTCTAATTAACCAACCAAATAAGATTAAAAATATATGTTCTCCATATCAGAACTCACTGTTTGTGTTCCTAGAAGACATGGAGCCAGCCTTCGCTCCAATTCCTCAAAGGAGACGAACATTTCTGCAGCTGCACCCTTGAATACATCATTATAAAGTATATTTCAAAGTTAAATCTCTGTGGATGCTTCTCTTTGAACAATCTCATTGATCTTCTACATATCGGAACAGAACAAGACACGATCTCAGAGGACAAAAATTGGAGCAAATCCCACTGAATTAATCTTCTGAGATATACTTATACTTACAATGATTACGATTTTTTATGTTAAATAAATGAATACTTTTATTCAGCAATGGTGCATTAAATTGATCAAAAATGACAGTAAAGACATTTATAATGTTTCAAAAGATTTCTATTTCAATTAAACGCTTTAAATGATTCAATGCTTCCATTTAAATCTGAATCAGCACAACTGTTTTCAACTTTGATAATAATCAGAAATGTTTTTTGGGCAGAAAATCATCATATTAGAATGATTTCTGAAGGATCATGTGACACTGAAGACTGGAGTAATGATGCTGAAAATTCAGCTTTGATCGCAGGAATATATTACATTATATAATATATTCAAATAGAAAACAGTTATTTTAAATTGTAATAATATTTCACAATTTTACTGCATTTTTGATCAGATAAATGGAGCCTTGATGAACAGAAGAGACTTCTTTCAAAAACATTAAAAAACTTAAATCTCCGTTTTACATGGTTTAAGTGTTGAGGAGGGAGAACCTCATGAATAATGCATTCAGGATTCCCGATCTATACATGATGACACCGCTGATGTGTGCAGTGCAGGATAACAGGGAATGAGGAGCATCAATCACTAACCCTATACTATAACCAGAAAGCTCTTTTTCACCCTATTGTGCAGATCTCTCAGTCTCTGCTGGTATCTGACGCACAACACACACACTCACTCAACACACACACATAAATCTCAACACACTTGAGCTGGTCTCTGCTCAAAACAGCCAAGAAAGTCAATCACATCCAGTCGTCAGCACTTACTCTACAGTTTCATATTCAGGAGACGATGAATTCAAAATCTATCTATCTATCTATCTATCTATCTATCTATCTATCTATCTATCTATCTATCTATCATCTATCTATCTATCTATCTATCTATCTATCTATCATCTATCAATCTATCTATCTATCTATCTATCTATCTATCTATCTATCTATATATATATCTATCTATCATCTATCAATCTATCTATTTATCTATCATCTAT
The DNA here is from genome assembly GCF_051911475.1 of Siphateles boraxobius. Classification (NCBI taxonomy): domain Eukaryota; kingdom Metazoa; phylum Chordata; class Actinopteri; order Cypriniformes; family Leuciscidae; genus Siphateles; species Siphateles boraxobius. The sequence continues at coordinate 1,916,738 of NW_027509201.1, read as the reverse complement.
CTATCATCTATCTATCTATCTATCTATCTATCATCTATCTATCTATCTATCAATCTATCTATCATCTATCTATCATCTATCTATCTATCAATCTATCTATCATCTATCTATCAATCTATCTATCATCTCTATATCATCTATCTATCTATCTATCATCTATCTGTCTATCTATCTATCTATCATCTATCTATCAATCTATCTATCATCTATATATCATCTATCTATCATCCATCTATCTATCTATCTATCTATCTATCTATCTATCTATCTATCATCTATCTATCTATCATCTATCTGTCTATCTATCTATCTATCAATCAATCTATCTATCATCTATATATCATCTATCTATCTATATATCTATCAATCTATCTATCTGTCTATCTATCTATCTATCATCTATCTATCAATCTATCTATCATCTATATATCATCTATCTATCATCCATCTATCTATCTATCTATCTGTCTATCTATCTATCTATCTATCAATCAATCTATCATCTATCTATCATCTATCTATCATCCATCTATCTATCTATCTATCTATCTATCTATCTATCTATCTATCTATCTATCTATCTATCTATCATCTATCTGTCTATCTATCTATCTATCAATCAATCTATCTATCATCTATATATCATCTATCTATCTATCTATCTATCTATCTATCTATCTGTATCTATCTATCTATCTATCTGTATCTATCTATCTATCTATCTATCTATCTATCTATCTATCTATCTATCTATCTATCTATCTATCCTTTCACAAACTGTACTCTTCTAGTTTAATTTAATTTGATGTACTAAAAACGCTTAAACTGAAATAAAATTAATAAAAACTATATATATATATATTAATGTCAAAAACACACAACACATTTACTAAAACTTTAACTTTAAAAATGAAACAATTCATCCATGCATGCGTTTCATTTAAAAAAAAACATTTTAATCAAAATATCATAATTTGATCTGAAACAACAAGTTATTTTTCAAAAAGACTATTTTACATCAATAATTATTAATCACTGTTATTAGTACAGCAGTTTTTCTAAACCCATGCCAGTTAATAAAGTATATTAATGCTGCATAAGCATCCGTCCATTCAAGAAAATTCAATAGAGAAGAATATTTTAGACATCAACAAGAAACATGCCAACAAACATTCTTCTAATAAATGTCCTGTTAGTTTGCATGTGCTAATTTACGCCGGCTCTGGCTAATTAGATGCTTCTGGTGGCACTTTTGACCGCTGTACATGCAGAGCGTCTCAGTTCTCACAATAAATCAAACTATAATAACCTCTGCTGAATCCCGCAGCGCTGGAGCTGCATCAGCCTCACTGGAACATAAAGATGATTCAGCGACTTTATAGACGATTCAAGCACCACTACATCTCAGAGTACAGAGACATCATCAAACGCCGCAGAGCTCGGCTGGAGATTTCACTCCATTTTCTGTCCTTCTGTTACTCTCATTTTCTCCTGTGGATAAAAAGGCAAGCCTACAGCTGTTCTGGTTAGTGATCAGAACAAAGCCCTGAAACTATGCATTAGATGCAACTTGTGCTAAACTATTTGTGCTTCTGCCATAGACAGAGACGATTCCTCAAATAGTGAGTTATCAAACAGAGGTCTGCTGTTACTTTACCAAGTGATGAATAAATGAGAGAAAAAAAGCATATTTACATTCCAGGAACATCAGAATATCATAGGCCGCATTTCAACGAATCTCGGATTTTTGCACAGATCGAATTTTTTTGCAAGCAAACAGCAAAAACACATCACATAGATTTCTGCATACAATTTGGACCAATTTCATGTAGTTTTACATCCAATATGCTTTCAATATCAAAAGTCTAAACTCCTATTTCACAATTTTTCTGCATTATTACCCACTGTAACATGCATTAAAAAAAATAAATAGAAATTGCTAATATGACAAAGATGAGACGTTTACTCAGACTATTTATGACCAAAGCCAGTGGGTCTCCAGGTAAAACGTCTCCAACTGCTGGAAAAGGACTTGGAATTAATTTGATTTCAAATGTCCAGCAAACTGAGAAAATAAACAATACAATAAAAAAAACACCAATGGAATTTTTCCAAATATAAATCACACAAAATAATTTAAATGAATATCAGTCTTGCAACACAATACCACAAAATAGACCTGCTTGGAGCACAAAAAATTAATCTTACAAGACAAAAAAAAACACTTTATTTTGGTTTTGAGTGGTGGTTGTACCCATTTGTTTTTGTGTGCAGATCTCAGAGCCTACGCTGCCTACAGAGGCGCGGTTTTTGACAGCATGCTTATGGGGCGGGCAGCTAGCGGATCGTTAGGAAAGATTAGACATTTATTTTTGGGCCTGAAATCACTGATACAACCTTTAACCCCAGGTTGCATCATTGGAACTCCTATATAAATCTATGGTTTATGGATTTATGGTTTTAAATGGGGATTATGGTTAATGGATATTATAATGTGTTTTATCATATTATGCGTTATGTGCCTCAGGGCTCAGTGCTTGGACCACTCCTCTTCTCCATCTACATGACATCACTAGGATCTGTGATTCAGAAACATGGCTTTTCCTATCATTGCTACGCTGATGACACACAACTCTACCTCTCATTCCAGCCTGACGATCCGACGGTCGCTGCTCGTATCTCAGCCTGTCTGACAGACATTTCTGGCTGGATGAAGGACCATCACCTTCAACTAAACCTTGCGAAGACCGAGCTTACTTGTGATCCTGGCCAACCCAACACTTCATCACAATTTCTCCATTCAGCTAGACTCATCATCCATGACTCCATCAAGGTCAGCCGGGAACCTTGGGGTTGTAATTGATGATCAGTTGAAATTCACAGACCACCTTGCTAGACTGCCCGGTCGTGTAGATTTGCCTTGCACAACATTAGGAGGATCAGGCCCTTCCTAACAGAGCATGCTACAATACTCCTTGTCCAAGCGCTTGTTCTATCCAGACTGGACTATTGTAATGCTCTCCTGGCTGGTCTTCCAGCTTGCTCTGTCAAACCTCTGCAACTGATCCAGAATACTGAAGCTAGAGAGGTCTTTAAGGAGCCGAAGCGAGCACACGTCACTCCTCTCCTCACTAAATTGCACTGGTTGCCAGTTGCTGCTCGCATTAAATTCAAGTCACTGACGTTTGCCTACAGAACAACCACTGGCACTGCTCCCTCTTACCTAAACTCATTACTTCAGACTTATCTGCCATCCAGAAACTTGCGCTCTGCTAGCGAATGTCATCTTGTGGTGCCACTGCCATCTCAAAGAGGCACAAAATCTCTTTCTCGGACCTTTACCATGACTGTTCCCTGTTGGTGAATGATCTGCCTAACTAAACCAGAGCTTCCGAGTCAGTAGCCACTTTCAAGAAACTGCTGAAGACGCATCTTTTTCAGCAGCACTTGATCCAGTAATACTAACACTTTCTCTTCTATTCTATTTGTATTTATTAAAAAAAAAGGGACAGCGTTAGATTAAACTGAGAGGGGTCATAGCACTTTCATATTGTTGTCCTACTGTTAGTTTAACGGCTTCTATTGTTCTCATTTGTAAGTCGCTTTGGATAAAAGCGTCTGCTAAATGAATAAATGTAAATGTAAATCATATGGCACGTGGAAACATTGCAAGTATTATTGCTTATTACTAAATAACAGCACATCTCTCCTCAACAAGCCATATGATTTAAGGAATCATTCATGTCCGAAGTAGCGGGATGAGTTGCATGCCGAAGTTTAATACTTAGGGTTAGTGGTTTGTTTACATCACAAACCTTGAGTATGAGCAATAATAGCGAGCGCATACTAATATGTTTATAAATGTATAAAACAAAACACAAAAAATTAAATCTGCTGAATATCTACACAACTGTCACCTGTCCTACACTCTTGGAGAACAAATGTGAATGTGATTCTACATCCACCTTATTATCTACGAGAGAAGTAAGCTGTTTTTTGTGAATGTGCAAGACTTCTGATTCATACAGGGAAATAACTTGAAGAGTAACAAAGTCCAGTAAATAGTAAAACAGTTTGCACTACAAAACAGTGTGTTTATAATTAAGACAGCACATTAAAATAATATGGTAAAAAAAACACTAGTTTGCAATATCAAGCATCATTACAAGCTGAAAAAAGCTGGAAGCGAGTGACAACAGAAGTCAGATTCATTTGCATGAAAAATAAGGTGGATAGAACTCAATTTTGTTTAATGACTCAATTTTAAAGAACGCTTTTTGCCAAAAGAGGTTCTATAATGAGAAATGTCTTTAATAATGGCATAATACTTTCGTGTTTAATTTTTTTAATACATACATTTTTTTGTGAAACAAAGTATGTTTACAAGCTTTTTAATTCATAAAATTTAATCAAAATAAAAAAATTAACTAGATCAAAAATAATTTATTAAAACTAAATCCATAATATCATCCCATGACGGAACCCAAAGCATGTTTACGTTCTGCCTAATTCTTAAAAAATAATTAAAACAAAATTATTTAATAAATTCATTAAAACTAAATCCATGAAATAATCCCATGATGGAACTCCTTAAAAGTTATATATATGAAGCGCCTGATAGAACCCTTGAAGGTTCTATATGGAACCTTTTCTTCTGAGTGTATGAAGAATATGTTACATCACTGGCCTCTTCTCTTAATTAGGACATATATTATTCCGTGCCTGACATATTTTTTTTTTATGAGTATTGTGACAGATTGTGCACTCCAGGCTGAAGGATAATGGTGTGGAGGAAACAGCTGATTATCTGTTGACTCTTGAGGGAAGGTGTAAAGGCAAAGCGCAGGTTAAACCCGAGGATTACCGCAGTGATAACCATATAATCCAGCACTCCAACAGGGAGTCATTTATCACATCAAGTGGCTATGATGTGTGTGTGTGCATTAAACATGCTGATGGAGAGATGAATCCCTGACGACACGTCATCCATTCTGTTATGGTTTTAATTGAACAGATTAAGGTGTAGATTAAAGGTGAATTGCATCATGTTTCCATTAAAATGAGTTCTCATGTAATTTGCTGCTACTTTAATAAGAAATGTGACTTATGATTTTCACCTGCAGACGATAAAACAAATCTGACTGACGTTGAAGGAGGGACTTTAAGCTATTACATGCTTTATCTTTAATAACCTCAAAAGAAATTAGCCTATGACATAAATTCCAAGACCTACATTAACAAATGGCTTGTATAACACTTAGTCTAACATACATTAATTCAACACTCTGAAGAAAGTAATGTGCTGAAACATTGCTAGTTTTGTCTTTTTTTACTTCACTGCACTTTTTTTACACAATGCAAATGTGCAAAATATGATATAAATTAAAATTAAGTTTCTCACATGCACAAATCCAATGTTTTTGCTGCACAGAAATGTAATAATAATTACAATTTTATCATCTAAAACAATAAAATAAAGATCAAAACCTACTTTAGCATCTGATTAAGATTCCTGCAAAATAAATTGCTTTCTGAAGAAAGTGTGTTCATTCTGCTTTGAAATCACTTTATTCACAATGCAAATTTTAAAATAATGCATCTTTGCCAAAACCGTTTTAGTCCAAATCTTTATTCAGCCAGCAGATAGCATTGTTTGTTTTTTGTTCACAAAGGAAAGGTTGCAATGTTAATCACAAACCGGAGTGACCTAGAAACCCGAGTAATGGAGTAACAGCCACGGCCGCCCTTGAACAAAGCTCTTAACCTCAGCGTGCTCCAAGAGGTCTGTACCTAAAATTAGCATACTACAAGTCGCCTCGGATGAAAGCGCATGCTAAAGATCAACGATAAAGCAAACCTCATAAAAGCAAACCCGTGAACTATGAGCTAAACCTCCGTGAATCTGAAGGTCAGTGTGATCCTGGAGCAAAAGTTAAAAGAGTCTCGTCCACAGGTGCTGATTCATAATTACCTTCTTTCTGCTGAGACGTATTAATGCTCAGATTATCTCTCGGTCTCCCTGTCCTTACAGTCTATCTCTCTTTGAAATGTCTTCCCAGCATGCAGTGGGCTGTGGGGTACGGGAAATGTTTACGCTTCAGACAGTGAGATGATGAAGCTGTCTGAGACATGCACATTCACGCTTGGTAAACCCTGAATGCGATTGAAATTCTGAACACTTAATTATAATTAATTAGATTTTAAGATAAGCTCCTTAAAGATGAGTTTGCTCGTTTATACATCTGTACCGAGGAGTTATGTGATGGAGATGTTTAGCAGAATCTTTACAGTAATAAACTCAGTTATGAAACAAATACAATTACAGCTGTAAAAAGACAATAATGTCAATTTAGTTCAATGTTGATTCGATTTAGTTCAATGACACCGTGAATGTTGCAAAGTTCATTAGTTATGAAGTGAAATGAGTTCAACTATCATTACTCAGCTCAAGTCAGTTCAGCGTCCAAAAAGGACAGAAATGTGCCAAAAAAAGTATGATAAGAGTTCAAAAAGAGATAAAAGTAAACAACCATATGCACTTTATTCCAGGTCTTCTGAAATCACGTGTCTATTTAAGATTACCTCTTCCGGACTATTTGTGCCACAACACCTCAAAAAACTTAAAATCATAATGCTTTTACAAATATTTCCTTTCATGCAGTGTGTAATAGAGCTGTCTGTGAATGTAAAAGGTCGACAAAGTATTAAAGATCAAAGTGCACAATAAAATGTTATTGTCTCCTAAAAGAGAGAATCGATTCTGAACTGCTGAAACGAGTCGTCAGCAATTCCAGTCTCACTTCCTGTTACAAACCTATGTAACAGTGTAACAGATTTGCATAATGCCAGCCTATGGTTTTCATTGGATGAGCGCAAACAATGTCTACTTTCCCCCGCTCTCAAACACTGTAGTTGTAGCTGAGACAGGAAAAAAGTATGCCATCGTTACTGTTCGTATCACTGTTTATCAAGTGCTGGGGAAGAGCTGAAATTCAGATATGGTAATAGGGGGTTTGTTTTTGATACACGCTGTAAGCGGTCGACCAATCACAACAGACTGGGCCGTCTGACCAATCAGAGCAGAGGAGGCTCTCAGTAAGGAGGGCTTTAAAGAGACCGAATCTTCAAACAAACCGGTTTCAGACTCTTTGATAAATGAAGTGATATGGACTGTATATTATTTGAAAAAAAAATTTTTTACCTTGGATGCTAGTAAATCTATTGTAGGAGACTCTAAAACAAAATTAGGAACCTTTAAAATAGAATAATTGGGGCACTTTAATATTGAGTAATATTAGCAATTTGACTCTGACACTACTGGATGAGAACTAAATTGAGCGGAATGATGACCCTTGTATTGTGTAGAGCTGCTTATAGCTCAATTAAAGGGATAGTTCACCCAAAAAATAAGATTCTGTCATTAATTACTCGCCATCATGTCGTTCCAAACCTGTAAGACTTTCATTCATCTTCGGAACACAATTGAAGATCTTTTTAATGATATTTGAGAGTTTTCTGTCCCTCCATTGACAGCTACTCAACCACCACTTTAAAGCCCCAGAAAGGTATAAAGGCATCATTAAAGCAACTCATTTGGCAGTATATAAATAAATGTGACTTGGAATAGGATCTGCATTCACCCAGAGTTCCTGAGATAACTGCAAGTATTAAGTATTAACTACAGTTTGCTCCATAATTATATTCTCTGCAATTAGTGTACTGGAAGTCATTGTAGCTGAAACATCTGCCAAAAGCCTGAGAAGCAGAACGATCTGGAGGAAGAAGTAAACTCTGACTCACTCATTACACACACGACTGTGGCCAGAAAGACGCTGTGTGTCATTGTGACTGCTACAGGGAAACCTATTAAACCAACAGCAATTAAGCTTCAATGATGCCAAACAAATCCATTTGAGAGAGGAGAGTATTATAAAGCAAGGTCCAATTAAATACTCGCTCATAACTGTAATAACTATTATTACTGTTGGCAGGGTACAAAGATAACACAACAACATCATCACTGAGAGTCGAGTGGTGTACGATTAAATAATAAAAACATGCAAATCACAACATGCAATATAATGATATTATGCTGAGCAGGGAAACACGTGTTATTTTAGTATTATTTACACACTATAATATTTTTAAAAATTTTGCTTTTATTCTTATATTTTCAGATTTTAATTTTAGTTTAAGTTAATTTTATGTGCTTTTGTCATTCTTTTAGCTTTATTTCTTAGGTCAGTTTTGGTTTTTATTAATTTTAGTACTTAAACTTATTTTATTTCAGTTAGTTGCCCAGGATACCTTTTTTTGAGTTTAAGGTTTTGTACTAACATTTATATTTTATTTCAGCTTTAATTCAATAAACAAAAACATATTCTTAACAGTTTAAGTTAATAATAACACTGAAACAAATGCTGTGTGTTCACTTGTGTTCAATGTTTTTAAAATCATACACAGCAAATGGCTTGAAAACTGTCTGTGCCAAAGAAAATGTTAACTTATCTTTATTCATATGCCATATGTCAATCATCTATATCTGGCCTATTTTCTATGTTTTTGAAAGCATAATTTCGATTTTTAAAATAATATAGAGTCATTATGTCCAATTAATTAACCATTTATGTTGCAATAATATTTTTTTAATCATGTAGCATTTAGGCTTAGATAGATAGATAGATAGATAGATAGATAGATAGATAGATAGATAGATAGATAGATAGATAGATAGATAGATAGATAGATAGATAGATAGATAGATAGATAGATAGATAGATAGATAGATAGATAGATAGATAGATAGATAGATAGATAGATAGATAGATAGACAGACAGACAGACAGACAGACAGACAGACAGACAGACAGACAGACAGACAGACAGACAAATAGACAGACAGATAGATAGATAGATAGATAGATAGATAGATAGATAGATAGATAGATAGATAGATAGATAGATAGATAGATAGATAGATAGATAGACAGACAGACAGACAGACAGACAGACAGACAGACAGACAGACAGACAGACAGACAGACAGACAGACAGACAGACAGATAGATAGATAGATAGATAGATAGACAGACAGACAGACAGACAAATAGATAGATAGATAGATAGATAGATAGATAGATAGATAGACAGACAGACAGACAGACAGACAGACAGACAGACAGACAAATAGAGAGATAGATAGATAGATAGATAGATAGATAGACAGACAGACAGACAGACAGACAGACAGACAGACAGACAGACAGACAGACAGACAAAGAGATAGATAGATAGATAGATAGATAGATAGATAGATAGATAGATAGATAGATAGATAGATAGATAGATAGATAGGTAATATTTTAATATCTAAGCAGAAACAGGATGCAGAAGGCTGCGATTCAATGCTGATTCAGGCTATAAATTATGACTCATCATGGCTTGTGTTATTTTTACCTGTTATAAAGCTTATGGGAGTTTTCATATCCATGTGCCAAACAGCTCTTTGGACTTTTGTTATTAGACGTGCTTTTCCTGCATACACTAATTCGTTAACTGGATCAATTATTAATTTGCCAAATGGAACGTTATGGGTTTGGTCCTTAAAGGTGCTGTATGGAGTTTTTCTGTGTGAAAGTGTCAAGGTTAAATAAAGACACTCTATTAGATGAGATACAAAAATCATTCAATGCATCATGAAAGATAAACACCTAAGACTCTAGAATAGGGAGACGACTTAATGAGAGAGTCAACAGAGATACAGCTTGCTATACCAGGTTATTCAGACTGTGCTATTATACTTCAGATTTAATAATCAGTGTTACTGAACACACCGAAAGTCATGAAGATGAAACACACCTCTTCCTCCCGTAGAAACACACAGTTCAGCACGACCCAAACATGCCTGTATTTCTAGATTAGGAGATTTTATCACAATTACCATGACTACAAACTCATGGACTTACAGGACGCTTTTAGTAGGATGGTGATATAAAAATCATGACTGACCGTCAACTATCCTATCTAAAACACATTCCTTTTTATTTTATTTTTACAAATCAACAGTTCACAGCTTCTAATCCATCCTGTTGATTCTGTATTGCATATGCCATTCATATCCATGCAGTATATCTATCAATACAATTAGCTTGCAGATGCTTCTGTTTTGCATTATGTCTAATTTTATGTTTTCACATTACAGATGACCAGAGTTAAAGTAGGAGAACACATGATTGGTTGGCTTATATCGGATTAGTCACCTAGATGGTGCAGAATCTTATTTTAACAAAATAACTAGAATTTTGTTTTACAAATGATGGATGAAAATGCTAGAGGAGATATTTCCAAGCATTTGCTGTGTGATGTGTAAATTTGATGTTGGTTGTTAAACGGGCCAACACTGCACTCTGCTGATGTAACAGGATAGCTACATCATATTGTTATAATAATATCTTTCTAGACAATGTCCATCATATCTCTTTCAAACTAATATGCTGCCTTCTCTCATATTTTACATCAAATAAATAAATACATACGCAGAGTCGCAGACCTCGGAGTCCCCTCATGTCAAACTTCTCAAAATAAACGCTCAAGTCTTCATATTTTTGATTCAATGTATAAATAAAGTTTTTCAGTGTCAGCTGTATTGTCCAAACCCTTGCTGAAGTGGTCATTGATCCATCCTGACAGCGTGGAGAAACAGCACATTTCTTCAAACATGATGGTCATGATGGATTAAATCATACTTCTATTGTGAATTTCATTTGTATCATAAAATTGCATGACAATAATAGTCATTACTTTTAATAGACAATAAGAGTCATATTTTTGATTTTGTACATAGAGTTGCACATTATTTGTATTAATAATTATTATACAATGTAGGCATAAACTTAATATTTACATTGTTACGGATGTGACAGTAAAAATATTGTAAAAATACAGATTATACATAAGGAAATAAAAGTATATATATATATATATATATATATATACTTACATTTCTTGGTATATTTATTGATGTATATATATTTTTTGTATTATTATTTTGGCAGATTTGGAATTCCATACATAAGAGCTTATCACTAGTAAACGCTACTCTGTCTTTTCCCCATTATTTTACATTTATATTGATCATACGTATGATGATTTATTTGTGTGTCCTATTAGGGCTGGCACACAAAGAACGCAAATACGTAGTTTACAGAGAAAAACAATGGGAAAGCAGCGCACGAGCATCTAAAACATTCGAATAGAATGCATGATACACGCGTTCTAAATGAAAATAAACGCATGTGTCATATCAGTCACGTGGGTGGTGTAAAAGGATACACAGTGGCTCCTATAGGTCCAAATTCTCGCGGCGTCACGTGACGTGCTCCTCCTCTTCCCTTTCCGTGCGCGAGCAGCGGCATTTTCCCGCGAACTCTCAGCTCCACAAATAACTCAGCTGAGCAGAACAGCGCTGGGTCTGTTGGAATGGAATATAGATGAATTACTTTTTGGAATAATTTAACAACATATTGTACAACACTCTTTGGGAGACATGGCAAAGCAAAGTTCCCTTTTTAATTTCTTCACAAAGTCGCCTCCTCCCGCGCCGAAGGCCAAATCCAACCCTTCTCCAGTGGAGGCAGATGCAGTGAGTAGATCCAACACCTCACCGAAAGAACAAGCCAACGTCAACGGCAAGAAAACACCAGCAAAACCTGCCAAATCTCAAGTTAAAGCTGGACATGCGAAACTGTTCGGAGATAAAGCAGACACTGCAAAGGAGAGGTACAGTAACTCTATGTGCAATACTGCATAATGCAATGCTAATATATTGTACAGGTTACCATGGTGACACCATGTCGTGGTACGCATGTAATGGCAATATCATGGTACATTGATATGCACATACAATAATAACACTACAATTATATTTACAAATAGCACCATAGTTATTTGGACATGTACCATGGTACTACAGCGGTATTGTTTTGTCATGTGCCATATTTACATTTTGCAAAGATTAGTTTGGTTATTATAAGTGTGTAGTTTATCAGCACTGCCTGCGGTTTCATACTGAAAACTTACCGGAGGATTATTCCTTATATGAGTCCACGACACGTGCTACTTTTGTCTGTGTTTTAGACTTTTTTTGGCGGGAGACTGTGTGGAGGGGGCGGGTCAAATTTCCTTCGCCTTTCGGGATTTTTTTGTCTGTCCAATAGGAGCATCCGTTACAAAAATTCTCCACAGCAAAATTACTACATAATAAAATCCGTTACTACCGTTATCGATAGTCTGAAATAATACATTTTAGATCAATCAACAATAGATTATTATGAGGCAAACAAAGGGTAAGATTCCTTAAAGCATGTTAATCTTTATGACAGTGGTGATGGCTAATAATACCAAGTTAATTTCATTTTATTGTACAAAAACTAGTATTGGGGCATAAACTGTTATCAATTGCTTTTTTTTAATAAAGCATATGGATTGTGTATTCTTTAAAATGTTATATTTAATGCTTTACTCTAATGTTTATAACTATTTTAAACGACATTTTACAATACTTACTCCAGTACTTAATATTGTACATAGTTTTATGAGTTCCTATTTTACTGAACTACATAAAATATTTGTATGAGTGTGTGTGTGTGTATATAACTATTGTCTAGATGTATACTATATTTAAACTATTCAAATACTTAACGTTGCCATCAAAAAGTATTAAAGAATTTGGACCCTTAGCTCAAAATACAAGTACTTAATTTTCACCTTATGTACTTATGTTCACACTTTAAGCGAATCTGTGATTTTGCACTTACTTTGTTTAAATGAATGCATCACAAAGATCATTGTTTCTCTCCAGAGAACAGTCATGCATGTTTAGTGCTGGCACTCTGGTATGGGCCAAGATGGAAGGACATCCCTGGTGGCCCTGTATGGTTGTTCCTCAACCTCTCAGCGGACAGCAGATGAGGGGCCGTGGCCGAGACCAACGGCTTCACGTTCACTTTTTCGATGAACCACCAACCAGAGGTTGGGTTAACACAAAATACATAAGAGAGTACCAAGGTGAGAGCAAGGCTTTGTTTACACTTAAACATGGTCTTCGAATATCAAATATTATTCAAATGTGTGCAATACTTTTATTCTGACTTTGAATCATTTCTTGTTATTCTTTTAAGGCTCTGATAGCGCAGATGCCAAATCTGGAGGTGTGTTCTTCAGCGGTAAGCCTGTGATACGTAAAGCAATGGAGCTGGCAGATGCTGCAATGAAGCAGAGTCCTGAGCAGAGACTGAAGACGTCCATTTGCATGGATCCCTCAGATGAAGAAGAGGAGATTGATGAGGATATGGAGGTTAGCAAACCCTAGATCAAAGAAAGTTAATATTCACATAAAAGATGCATTTAGTTTTAATGGGATTTTTCAGGCAAAAATTTAATTGTTCTCATAATTTACTTGTCATAAGTAAATTATGACTTTCTTCCATGATTTTGAAGAATTTTACTATGTAGGATATATTGTCTACAAGTCAAGTCACCATAAAGGTAGTTAGCATACGACTTATGTGCTATGTTCCTACCTCTTCTGAAGTCATTCAATCGCTTTGAGAGGAACAGACTGGAATTAGTAAATTACTGACTTTCTTCCATGATTTTGAAGAATTTTACTATGTAGCATATATTGTCTACAAGTCAAGTCACCATAAAGGTAGTTAGCATACGACTTATGTGCTATGTTCCTACCTCTTCTGAAGTCATTCAATCGCTTTGAGAGGAACAGACTGGAATTAAAGTCATTATTTACTGAAAAGATGTAAGCGTGCAAACAGACTGGTCTTTTTTGGTCACTAATATTTTCATCATCTGAAAAAGCTTTAAATACACCAATAATTTTCCCCAGGATTTGTCCCGGGATCGTTTGATTTTTGTTTATTCACATCGCCTGTGATTTTACGGAATCGTCCGCGTGCTTTCACACACATCTCGTAAAGACACTTGACATTGATGTGCCATGTAATGTCTCCATAGAGTCTTAAGTTTGCTCATGATCTGCGATTTCTCTCTCGAGAAACCACGCTTGTGCATTTTTTTTCTGATTCGATCATAAACTAGCGCATCATGTACCGTTCCACTAAGCTGGCGTACGATCTCGGCTTCAGCGCCCTCACTACAACACACCCCTTATGGCATTCTGGCAATTTTATGGCAATTTTCCAGGATCAACTAGCTGTATGAAAGGGGCTTAAAATTTCTCCTTTTAAATTTCTAAGAAATAAAGTCATGCAGTTTTGCAACCATCTTAATTTCATGTAATATTTTATTACAGGTTGAGAAATCAACTCTATCGGATGTGGAAATGTCTGAGGAAGAGGCTGAAGAAAAGGCGAAGCCCAGCCGACGTTCATCTCGTGCTGTGGCTGAAAATGGTCAGAAGTCGAAACGTCGGCGCATTGTGGTGGCATCTGACAGCGATGACTCCGGGGAAGAGTTCAAACCTGAGCAAGCAAAAGTAAGCAGTGATGAGGAAGAAGAGGAAGTAGTGAGTAGCGGGGCTGAGGAAGAAGATAGCGAGCAGGAGCAGGAGTCCGAACCAGAAAGCCCTGTGAAACCGGTCAAGCGCAAACGTCCTTTAAAGAAGCCTGTTAAATCACAGAGCAAACCAGAGACCCCAAAACGAGCACCTGCAACTTTACCATCCGTGACGTCCAACACCAAATCCCGACTCTCTGCTTTCTCTGCCCCAGACAACTTCGAAAGTCAGAGTACCAGTGCAAATGGGACGGAGGGAGGGTCTACTGTGTGGGACCATGAGAAACTCGACTGGCTGCTGGACGGCAAGAGAAAGGATGCGCAGCGTAAACGACAATCTGATGAAAACTACGACCCCACAACTCTATATGTTCCCGATGATTTCCTTAACAGGACAACGCCTGGAATGCGCCGATGGTGGCAGCTGAAGTCTGAGATGTTCGATACCGTTCTGTTCTACAAAGTTGGAAAGTTCTACGAGCTCTATCATATGGACGCAGTGATTGGCGTCAACGAACTCGGCCTTACCTTCATGAAGGGCGCTTGGGCCCATTCAGGCTTCCCCGAGATTGGCTTTGGACGCTTTTCAGACGTACTCGTGCAAAAGGGCTACAAAGTGGCTCGCGTGGAACAGACCGAGACCCCTGATATGATGGAAGCACGATGCAAGAAATTGGCGCGTCCCACCAAATTTGACCGCGTCGTCAAGCGAGAGGTTTGCCGAATCATCACGCGAGGGACTCAGACGTACAGCGTGCTTGATGGCGCCCCTTCTGAAACCCAAAGTAAATATCTGTTGAGCATTAAAGAGAAGAGCGAGGAGGACAGCGCAGGCCATTGCCACGTCTATGGGGTTTGTTTCATTGACACCTCGGTGGGACGCTTCCATATCGGTCAATTCCAGGATGACCGCCATTGTTCCCGTTTGCGTACTCTGGTTGCACACTATTCTCCTGCCCAGGTTATTTTCGAGAAGGGCAATCCGTCAACCGAGACATTGAAAATCTTTAAGGCCATCTTGTCTTCCACTTTACAAGAAGGCCTCAATGCTGGTTCGCAGTTTTGGGATGCCCAGAAGACCTTAAAGGTCCTTGCTGAGGAAGACTACTTTAAAGAAAGCAAAGCGTCAGCTGATGATGAAAAGGCATCAGAGCTTCCTCCAACTCTCAAAGCTATGACGTCTGAATGTGACGCTCTAAGTCTCACTCCAAAGACGGGTTATGAACTCGCTCTTTCTGCCCTTGGCGGCTGCATGTTTTACCTTAAGAAATGTCTAGTGGACCAAGAGCTTTTTTCCATGGGCAACTTTGAGGAGTATGTTCCTGTCGATGTGGAGATGGAGCAGGCTGGGGGAGCGTCTTGTTTTTTTGCCCAGACCCATAAAAAAATGGTTTTGGATGGAGTGACCCTTGCTAACCTTGAGATCCTTCAGAATAGCTCGACCGGCGGTCCTGAGGGAACCCTACTTGAACGATTGGACACGTGTTGCACTCCTTTCGGCAAAAGGTTGTTGAAGCAGTGGCTTTGCGCCCCTCTTTGTAATCCATCCTCCATTAGTGATCGTTTAGATGCTCTGGAGGACCTGATGGGCGCCCCATCCCAAATGACCGAAGTCACCGACCTACTAAAGAAGCTTCCGGATCTCGAAAGGCTTCTTAGCAAGATCCACAGCATGGGTACTCCTGTAAAAGGACAAGACCACCCGGACTCCCGAGCCGTTCTGTACGAGGAGGTCGTCTACAGCAAACGTAAGATCGCTGACTTTCTCGCAGCACTTGAGGGTTTTAAAGTTATGAAAGAAATCGTGTCGATCATGGAGCCCGTCGCCGAAGGCTTCCGGTCTAAACTAATGCGCCAAGTGTTGCTCCTCAAGACAGAAAATGAAGATGGGCTTTTCCCCGACCTTTCGCCAGAGCTCAAACGTTGGGACAAAGCTTTCGACCATCAGAAAGCTCGAACCACAGGTGTCATAACTCCAAAAGCTGGCTTTGATCCGGAGTACGACCAAGCCCTTGACGGAATTAAAGACTGTGAGAAAGGCCTGCAGGAATACCTGGACCGACAGAAGAAGAGATTGGGCTGTAAGAATCTATCATACTGGGGAACGGGAAGGAACCGCTACCAGCTGGAAGTCCCTGACAGTGTTTCCGAGAGGAGCGTGCCAGAGGAGTACGAGGTGAGGTCCACTAAGAAGGGCTGGAAGCGTTACTCTACCAAAGAGATCGAGCGGCTGTTTTCAGAGATACAGAGCTGGGAAGACAAAAGAGACGCAGCGCTTAAGGATTGCATGAGAAGACTCTTCTACAATTTCGACAAGAATTACAAAGACTGGCAGACAGCCGTTGAGTGCATGGCTGTACTTGGTAAGAAAAATAATAAAACAGGCCTATATTTATTTTATTTAAACTTTCAAAATGTTGGTATTCATAAGACTTGTTTGTACCCTTTCTTTAAAAATTATTTCACACAGAATATCATGTACACCGTACTTTACATCAATAATGGCAACATGCTCTATTCATTCTTTTTTTTTTTTAACTCCTAGCTGAAAATAAGCAGTTTTTCATATTCGACTGTAGTTTATACAGCTATTCTTTATGGATAGGTTGTCAAAGGATGAATTTGAGCTAGATTCTAGTTGCAAGTGCATTTAAATGCATAACAAAATCCTGATTGAAAAACGTCTTACTAAAAACCTGTTTTAAAGGTTTACATGTAAATCAGTTAAGTGACGGCTAAAAAACATGTAATGATATTTTCTTCAAAATAACTACAAACAGAATGGTTGTATGCACAATTACAACAAGTCATGGACATTTTGTTCAATTTTAAATTTTGACTGATTTTTTTTTTTTTTTGAATTTTAACATTTTTCAGAATCGTGAAATGTTTTCGACCACAGAAAAGTGGAACATTTTCCAAAAAATGCCTTTCTTGCTTAAATAAGTTTAAACCAAGTACTTGTGACATTGGTACTAGAATGCTGTTTGGTAAAATATGTTTTCTGTTGTTGGTGCCACAAGATGTGCTGTTGAGCATGTCCCGGTACAGTCAGAGCGGCGACGGGCCCATGGCGAGACCGGAGATGGTTCTTCCGGGTGAAGGTACTCAGTCGCACCCCTTCCTGGATCTGAGAGCGTCCCGTCACCCTTGTGTCACCAAGACCTTCTTCGGTGATGACTTCATTCCCAATGACATCTTCATCGCTTGCCCTAGCGGTGAAGAGGAAGAGGGTCAAGATACTGATAAAGCACTTGCCCCATGTGTGTTAGTCACCGGGCCAAACATGGGAGGCAAGTCCACCTTAATGAGACAGGTGAGTTTTGGAAATCAATATTCAAGATGACAAAAACAACGTTCATGGTGTGTAAATTAAATTAAAAATCCACTAAATGTAGATCCACAGTCTATTCTGATGTGAGATTGTGTCGCAAAGGCAGTAGATGAAATGTTCAATTTTGTCTTCAGCTTGTATTCGAAAATAATTCTGAACCGGCCTAAAATAATTGATTAGAACAGAATCTTGGCCAAATTTTATTGTGCATGTAGTAAAGAATTGTAATCAAATCATTGTCAAAGCAAATATTTTCACCCATACAACTCTAATCATTTAATAATGACTGAATGTAGTCAAGAAACATCTAGGTAAACTTCATGTGTTCAGCAGCTGTTCAGGCAGGAAGAAGGATGTGGTTTGAGCTCCTATTTCTGGAAATGCAGGTTTCTACATCATGTTTTCAGAAAGTTTAGTTGTTTAGGCATGGAAATTCTGTCAATAAACATTATATTAATAAAATCATGAAAAGGCATTTGCCATTTTTATATTGTATATATTTTTATTATTATTTTAAAGGCATGGAAAACTCAAAAGCAGATTTGTAAAATTTTGTATTGAGTCTATGGTATATCTACACATACTGGATTTATGGCCTGTTCATTGAGAGAATATATGGAATATTTGTACTTTTAAGAATTCATTTCACTCACTGCGGGACTATTGAAGTAACCTAAAGTGTTAAAGAGGACCTATTAGGTTTTGATTTGGTTTTGGGGTCTTTCCTGATTAGGTTTTCATGCTTGAATTTAACAAACACATTCTCCATTGTTGCAGCTCCTCTCTCCCAGTCTCAGTAACACTCTGTTCATGTCTCTATGAAGCCCCGCTTCTGAAAGCACACTGTGCTCTGATTGGTCAGCAGGATCAGTGTGCTGTGATTGGTCAAGGGCTTTGAGTATGTTTGGGGAATATCCCGTCCCTTACGATAACCGCCAGTTTCAACACACTACTAACAAACTCAACCAGTCCCTGCCCCTTTATTCTGCGTATTAATTATTTAAATGAGGAATTTTGCAACATGTTTGTTCCCGGAAGAAAACTCAAGCCTACAACGGAGATGTTTCGGGGAGTTCAGAAACACTGACACTTAGGGCTGTCGCGGTGAAGGAATTTCCCTTGCGGTAATTTTGAGTTGCTCAATAGCGCGATATGCGGTTTTACCGCCATTTATTTATTTATATTTATTTGTTGCTATATAATGTGTGGTCAGCATACACAAAAACAATGTAACCAATGTAACCGAAACTAAACAGCGTCTCTGCGCATTGAAAGACTGTCACTCAGCGCGCAGTTGTTACGCCGTCTTTGAGTGAGTCATTAAACCGTTCATTCAACGAAAACGTTCAAAAAGCTGATTTCTTAAATGATAGATGTAATGAAACAAGGTGATAATTATTGTTTAACTTTGAGCTCCACTTTTCAAGGCTCAGCTGGCCAGCAATGCTTCACTTTTGGGCAAAGCTGAAGCAATGCTTCACTTAATAGAGACCAATGGCATTGATTCAATGCGTGACTCGCTGCTTGCCCCCCACGGCTTCCTCGCGCTGTGTAATGCTGACCAGCGCTGATGCCATTCATGGTAAATACCCTTAAGCGTTAAAAGGATAATAGCCTAAGGCAAATATTTTGCGTTCCTTGGAAACGGCAACCTTTTCACGAATATACATGACATATGACTTCAAAAACAGACGCAGGTAATCTCACGCGCTCAGTCGAACACATTCACTGTCTGTTTAGGCTTAAGTCCAAATCCACGAATCCTCTGTACAAATCACCATGATAAACAATCTTGTTATCATTATTAACTTATTTAACATTCAATACACATGGTACGAACCACGAAGGGTGGCCTTATGAAAAAAGAAAACGCGGTTCGCGGTTACTTGCATTCCTCTGCGGTTGGCCTGTCAGTAGCGCGGTACTGCAATATTGCGGTTATCGCGACAGCACTACTGACACTGATATAGAGAAAGAAAGATGAACATGCAAAGAAAACATAATAGGCCCATAATTGACTTTTTGTCAACTGCCTTTTAAGTAGAAATAAAGTAATATGCAGATTCTTCAGATTTTATTCTTTATTATATGTCTGTTTCAGTGTGGTCTGGTGGTGATCTTGGCCCAGCTGGGCTGTTATGTTCCTGCTGAGAGTTTGCGTCTCACTCCTGTGGACCGAGTGTTCACTCGTCTTGGCGCCTCTGATCGTATAATGTCAGGTAAGTTGTCGCTTGCTGGTTTCCCGTTCATGTGTGAGCTTTACTCTCAATACTAAATCTATCATGTTTTCTAGGTGAAAGTACGTTCTTTGTGGAGCTCAGCGAGACGGCTAGCATTCTTTTGCACGCCACCAACCACTCCCTCGTCCTGCTCGATGAACTGGGTAAATGATTCGTTCATCTCACAATAAAACTTTGTAACCACACTAAACGTAAAACCGCAGTTATTAGAGAATATCTGGGTGTAAATCCTCAACAAACCCGTCTCCATACCGGCGTGACTCTGATCTTCAACCAGATGAACTGGATAATATTGTGAATGTTGTGATCTAATCTGACTCCTGACCTGTAATGCTGCCTGAAAGATAATCATACACTGTTCGTTGTTGGCCAGAGGAGAACTGAGCGACTGAGTCTGGTTTCTCACAAGGGTTTTTTCTCCATTCTGTCACTGATGGAGTTTTGGTTCCTGTCACTGTCGCCTGTTTTATGCTTTTGTCACCTTTGGCTTTTGGCTTGCTTTGTTGGGGACTTTTAACTTAATATTCAACAATATTATTGATCTGCCTGCATTGACACCATTATTTGAGAACTGAACTGAGCTGGACGATGACATCACTGTTTTCTCCATAGTGGCTATATATATAAATTAACTAAATGAATAACTTTTTTACAACAAAAATGAAACATCACTGAACTTACTTAAGCTGGACTATGACGCTAATTTCTTCTAGAAAAAACTTTGGTGCATTATTTTCCTCTTTGTAAAGCTGCTTTGAAACAATCTTCTGTAAAAAGCGCAAGGTGACTTGACTTAAACTGAATAATTTCAGAGCTTTTGTTGTGCTTGCACTGCAGGCAGAGGTACGGCCACGTACGACGGCACAGCCATCGCGAGCGCAGTGGTGAAGGAGCTGTCCGAGAAGATCTGCTGCCGGACCCTGTTCTCCACTCATTACCACTCGCTGGTGGAGGAGCACGTCCACGACCCCGCCGTGAGACTCGGACACATGGTCAGTTTCACCGGCTTCATCACAAACAGAGTTATACCACTGAATGAGAGACAAACATATACCAATTTTCTTTATATGACGGCTGAAGAAAATAAAGCTCATCAGTCACACAGAGTGGCTTCAGAGTGTGACAGTAGGCGTGTTTCTATTACAGATTTGCACAAAACTTTTGCGTTTTTTTCTTTCTTTTTTTCTAAATGTCGACAAAAAACGAATGCGAAATGACGCCGTTTCAATTAACCGATGTTATGCGACTAAAGCGTAATTTTTTCCTCTCGCAATAAGTCATTCCAAAAATCATGGCGACGGATGTTGATAGGTTTGCGTATATCGCAGCCACTGCACTGGCCGTTATTAATAATCAAAGGAGACGTATGTGTGTTATCCAATCATTAATGACAAGGAAAGACTCTTATACTTGAGAGCAGCACATATGAGTGTTTCTGGGTGTTTCTCACTCGTATCTACTTCGAGATCTTGAGGTTTAGAATCCAGTATTCCTGTAATTCTTTTGTCTTTTATGAATTTAATGAACAACTCTTTCTCGTATTCTGTTCAAACGCACCTCGTCATCTACGTCAGGTGACTATAAATGCGCAAAAACTGTTTCCATTGCAGTTTTGCTAAATATTTCTTTTTCGAATTGCCTGAAAAACCACCTCATGCGAGTGAAAAAACTTTTTTGCGATAAATGGGAGTTTTTGCGAAATTTACGTGTTTCCATTGGGCGTATTTTCATTGGGTGTATTTTCAAACCTTCATTTCATTGAAATGAAGGGCTGAAATTTGAAGGGTAATGGACACGCGGCTACTGAAGGGAGGGCATCCTTCCTCTATAGTTTTGACTCCCAAAATGTTATCTTTCTAGGCCAATGATGGGATTTTAACCCATGTGTGGAATATTTTTAGACTTGTTCATCATATTGTATCCTTGAGGAGAGGCCCTCCTGTCACGTACCAACACTATTTGCCTTTCCAATACAATTCCATTTTAGAAGGTTTGTGTGTGCTCTTTTATTGTCATATGATGGTCACACACATCTTAAAGATACAATTTCTATTTATTTCTATCTATGGTATTTGAATTCAGCTTTGCTAATTGTACACAGCATCTTTGTTTTATCAAATGCGCCAAATTCAAATTAATCGCAAAGATTAACGCGTTAATTCCCCCAGCCCTAGTTTAGTGAAAAGATTTTCATTTGTTTCCCTCTCAGGCCTGTATGGTGGAGAATGAATGTGAGGACCCCAGTCAGGAGACCATCACCTTCCTCTACAAGTTCATCTGTGGCGCGTGTCCCAAAAGTTACGGCTTCAACGCAGCCCGCTTGGCAAACATCCCGGAGGAAGTAATTCAGTCGGGCCATAAGAAGGCCCGTGAGTTTGAGAGGAGCACCGTGTCTCTCAGGATATTCAAGTAAGAACATTTGTGCATTATGCACTATTTTGCATTGTGACGTTTTCATGAAAATTAAGTATAGATGCACCGAAATAGAAATTCTGGGCCGAAAGTAGGGATGGGAATCGAGAACCGGTTCTTCTTCAGAACCGGTGCCCAGTGAACCGATTCCATGGAACCGTTAGCATGCTTGCTTAACGATTCCTCTTATCGGTTCCGCTCGTTGCAAATGTGTCATGACGTCACACATGCGCTACGTTGTTTTGGTTATATTTCACGCGAAAAGACGACAATACGGTCACTTGCAACAAGTGTAAAATTTCAATTTCGTCAAAGGGAACTACCTCCAATATGCAGAAACATTTGGCCACACAGCATACAATTAATTTGACGCATTTAATTAAAAATGCTCCAACTACTTTAAAAGCCTACATCTGGGCACATTTCGGCTTTTATTAACAACCTGGTAAGCACGACCTGGAGAAGAGACAGTGCGTGTGCGCTCATGTCACGCACAAATAGAATATGCAGGAGGTAATACCACTAACTTGAAATACCACGTTAGCCGTGTTCACTCGAGCTGTTATAACGCCTGCAGAGTCTGACTGCTTTAGAGTAAGCATGAGCTCCAATATCACCCGGATCCGCAGCCAAAAACAAATCATCCACCCGCCCTAATGTTATCTGATTTAGGTATCCGCACCCGATGGTCAAATTACAAGTATTCTGTGTTGTTACGCGTGATTATAAATGGATGATCGTCTTCAACAACGGACTCGTTGACGGACTCGTTGACGTCTCAGGGTAACATTATACACTGATGAATGAGCGCTGCTTTTAAATCAACATTTCTTTAAAACAAAATTGATTTGACAGAATTTCATTTTCTTAATGGCATAAACAGACTTTAGTCCCATGAAACTTAAACTGGAATGTCACTGTTTCTGTCACTGCGACTTCCCGAACAGGCGAACACACACACACACACACACACACACACACACGTGCGCATGCACACATCACTTTTGAAGTAAAATTGAAAATTGGATGCAGTGCACCGCAATGCTTCGAGATATCGAATTGAACTGAATCGATGACATGATAATCGTAATCGAACCGAACCATGAGACCAGTGTAGGTTCAAACCACTAATACTCTGTGCTGTGTCTTCTGATCAGATATTAAAGCGAGTTGATACAAACAAACACATTTGTACTTATTCCCTCACCCAATGAGAATCGATAAGGAATCGATAAGCAATATCGATAATGGAATCGGAATCGTTAAATTCTTATCAATTCCCATCCCTAGCCGAAAGAGAAAATTCTAGATGCACTTGTCTGAAAACCGAAACCGGAAATAAAAAAATAAAAAATTTTTTTGCTGTGCAAGAGTGAAACCTGAGCGCTGAACACTGAGGAACGGCTTATTTTCTGCCTTTTTTTTTCTCTTTCGGACAAAAACCGGAAAATTTCAGTGCATCCCCTACAATTAAGCACATTTTTCCTTAAAATTATCAATATCATGCTGCATCTGGGCATTTTTAGTGTTGTAGTTTTTGTCATTATTGTAATACAGTACTATTGCAGATGTGCTTAATTATGAAAATGTCACACGCCCTATTTTTAGAATCATTAGGAGTTTTGCAACAGTATTTTTCATCTTATTTCTATAATGGTGAAATATGACCAAGACATCATCTTATTATTAGATATTCATCTGACTGTTATGAAAGAAAACCATCTCCAATTCTGTCACAAAATAAGTACACTACCATTCAAACATTTGGAAACACTTAAGACATTTTGTTTTTGAAAGAAACCGAACCCAAAATGCATTAAACTGTTTAAAAATGACTGTTAAGGCATTAATAATGTTGCAGATCACTCTGCTCATAACAGACTCATCTGTCAGTTTATGAAGAAACTGATGCTTCAGCTGAAGTTTCATATCATGCTTTCTGCAGCACATCCCACAATTCCTTGTTCTTTTGCCCATTTTACTTTTGTCTTATTCGTCAGATGTTCTTTATCTCAGTCTCTCGCTGTTTTCAAACTAGAGACTGATGTCCCCCTCATCCACCTCTCTTTGTACACTCTTAAAAATAAAGGTTCTAAAAGTTTAAGAACCATAAAAGAACTATTTTTGGTTCCCTAAAGAACCCTTCAGTAGGCAGCAGTTCTTAAAAGAACTCGGTTATATTCTTATTGTGAAGGTCATTTTAAAAATCTAAAGAACCTTTAGTGGAATGGAAAGATTCTGTGGATGTTAAAGGTTCTAAATGGAACCTTTGATGCCAATAAAGAACCACTCTTTATTTTTAAGAGTGCTGTTTGCTTTCTTCTTTCAGGACAGTGACTGTTGTGTTTCTAGAACAGTGTGTTTGTGTTTTCGCCATTTTTAAAACCAGTTGTGTACGTGACACTGCTGCAGTTGTTTTCAATTGTGATGATGAGGAAAAGTTTCTCAAGTACCAGAGCAGCACTTTAGAAGGTTTTCTTAGTTGACTGTCATGGCTGGTGAAAACTTGGGAGTAGTTCACTTTTAAAAAAACTTGCTGATAATTTACTCACCCCCATGTCATCCAAGATGTCCATGTCTTTCTTTCTTCAGTCGAAAAGAAATTAAGGTTTTTGAGGAAAACATTCTAGGATTTTTCTCCATATAATGGACTTCATTGGGTACCAAACGGTCCAAGGTCCAAATGACAGTTTCAGTGCAGCTTCAAATGGCTTTAAACACCAGACGATGAATAAGAGTCTTATCTTGCGAAACGATCGGTCATTTCAAAAATAAATAAAAAACTTTAAGTTTTATAAGCACAAATGCTCGCCTTGCTCTGTTCTGTGATGCACGTTCGTGACGGCACGTAATACGCAATTACGTTGAAAAGGTCACGCTTCAGTGTTTACAAATGTGAGGAAGGAGGACCATATACACATTCAAATGTCTTTGTGTCAGTTTACCATTTAAAATGCCCATTTCGTGTGTGTGTCCTGGGTGTTTTAATATTAAAAAGGCTAAAAGTATACATTTGTAAACACTGACTCGGTACTTCCGCTTACGTCAAGCGCGACCTTTTCAACGTAATTGCATATTACGTGCCGTCACGAACGCGCATCACAGAACGGAGCAAGGCGAGCATTTGTGCTTATAAAATGTAAACTTTATTTATTTTTGAAATGCCCGATTGTTTCGCAAGATAAGACTCTTATTCATCGTCTGGTGTTTAAAGCCATTTGAAGCTGCACTGAAACTGTCATTTGGACCTTGGACCGTTTGGTACCCCATGAAGTCCATTATATGGAGAATAATCCTAGAATGTTTTCATCAAAAACCTTAATTTCCTTTCGACTGAAGAAAGAAATACATGGACATCTTGGATGACATGGGGGTGAGTAAATTATCAGCAAAAGTTTTTTTTTAAATTAACTAATCCTTTAAATGCAAATTTTAAAAAAAGTTATTTTAAATGCTTTCAAATAATTAATTCAATCTAAAAGCTAAATGAAGGCATTAATATTAATGCATTTTCCAAACCTTTGAATGCTAGTATGCATGGGAGAATCTGATTGCTTGATTTGTTTTTCCAGGAAACTGTGCTCATTGGCTGAATCCTCCACAGCTGATCGTGAGCAGTTCTCAGCGCTGGTTCAGATGATCGGCAGCCTGTGATGGAAAACCTTTTGTGTTTGTTTGTTTTGAGCACTTCTGTTCACTATTCCATGAGTTATTTTTCACCACATATAAAGCAAGCATCTCACTACTGAAATGATCTAATAAAGTTTATTTTTAAAAATGTAACACGTTCCTCTGACTAGGAAATTAAACTTTTGATTAATTACTACTAGCTACATAATGGTTATTGAGTACTTCACAATATATTAAGTCTAGATGTCATGGAACATGCATACAATTCAGGCTGTATGAGAACCCACAGTCACCAAATACAGTTGGATGGAGGGGGAAAAGCACAAAAAAAGCTGTACAGATATTCATCAGAGCTTCAAATAAGCAAGAAGCCTCTTAAAAATCTCCAGCAATGTCACTCTGGCTCGCAGCGTTCAGGGTGAAACGGCGCAGGAACGCGATGCTTTCGCAAGTCTGGCGCCTTGCGTTTACTTTTTTATCTTTCCTGATTTCATCCAATCAGGATAAAGGGGCAGGGATATATTCATTTGAATCACTTGGGCCAAATCGTTACCACCATCCTGGAGAAAAACCTTTATATCACTGGGACACTTTCCTTTCAAACTCAAAACATTGCTGGAGAATACTTAGTGTTTCTTTCTCTCTTTTTTTTTTTCCTCAAATCTCTTTCACAGAAAGAACATACATCCTGCGACATGAGAACAAATACAGCAATCTAAGGTATAAACAACCCCAAAATTAATATACTTAATAAAATAAAAAGACATTCAAGTACATTTAAGATTTTTGCTTGAAAATACAAAACTACATGAGAAAGCATTAAAATCAAACCTCAATAACTCAGTCTTTTAAAAAACAACAAAAAAAACTGAAGTGCTGGGTCATTTTTTTCCCATACATATACAAGAGTGCGGTGATGGCTGCTTGGAGAACAGGTGCATCATGGGAAGCATTGTGAGTCTACGCTCTAGGTCTGTTTCTCTCGTATGCGTCTCAAACCGGGGATCCGTGCGCTTCACCGTCCTCGTTTATCGTCCGTCATCCCACAAATCCTGAGTCACAATCGCAAACAACGGTAGGAGAAACAGGATCGCAGAGTGACTGTGTTTGCATTTGTTAAATAGAAATGTGTTCTCTGTCCACGTTTACACAATGTTTGTTTTTTTTGAATAAAATTGAATTATTTCTAGCGTGTAATCTCATCTGCACTGGACTGAGCACTCCGAGTCTGTAGGTTCAGTTGTGCTGCAGTGTGTTGGACTCTATAGGAGGAGCCGAGTCGTACAGCGTGTCCGTGTCGTGAGTCGGCTCTCCGGCTAGTGTGCAAGGGTTTGACAACGTCCCTGCACCACAGTCACAGAAAAACCTGCAGAGACAAACAATCAATCAGCACACAAAATATATGCAAATAAATATACGGTAACACTTCAGTTTAGGGTCCAATTCTCACTATTAACTAGTTGCTTATTAGCATGCATATTAGCATGGTTGCTAACTGACCTTGTTTTTTGGCCAATTATCATAATTATCTTACAAGTAAACTTTATAAAATATACCAGTCAATCACGTAAAAATATATATGCATGTTTCTTAACAATTGTATAAAATAATTATAGGGCCATTGCATTTTTAGCTAGTAACAATTTAATTTAAAAAAATATATATATATGTTTGAATCACATTTTACAGGTTAAGAAAAAATATATATATACATACATGCGTATAATAATATAATGGGCAATACAATTTTTTTTTTAATTGTCAATTTGCTTGGCACTTAAGCACATGTTCTCTCCAACAGTAATATTTAGATTTTTTTGGTTTTTAAATCAGAGCAACAAATACTATCATGAAGTTCCAAATGCACTTTAGAAGACATTTTGTACTCGTACTTTGAAATTAATTTTTTCCCCGACATTAATGCAATTTACAGGAGAATACATGCTTAAAAATAGACTTAATTTTTTTGAATGCAAAATGATATTTTAGTAATAAATGCAAAGCAAGCTCATAGTAAGATTTAGAGGGCATGACTGACCTATCATGTCTAATAAATTCTACGTCGTGCCCTTGATGACACTTCTTGATGCAGTTCACACAGATGGCGTTGCGGTCTGTCGTGTTACAGGTGTGACACCTGCACGGAAGAATACAGCAGTGAGAAAGTATCCGCTCAAGTCCCACGCAGACTTCAAATGGATATTCCTGAGGAGCGTTACCTGTAAAAATCGTGCATTGGATAGCTGGTGTAACTGGAAATCTTGTACAGGCACTGACCTCTGCTCACCGCTTTCTCAATGGCATCCTGGTTGTTCATGATTTTGTTGTCTGTAAAGAAGATTAAAGGGGAACACGGTTCACTTCATGTTCACTGGATCATTAAATATGCAAATTCAAAATGTGTTCAGTTTACCTTTCATTGTGACGTTGACGCCAGATGCGAGAAACAATCCACCGAAGCGATTGTTGAAAATCTGATTGCCTTCTAATGTTGCCGTTGCGTGATTTGTGATCTCAATACCTGAAACAGATCGAGGTCAATAATTACTTGCATATAATGACTACTTGGTGTACATCTTATATCTGTGCGATTCTATTAAAAAAAAAAACATTTTCAGTTCCGCAAAACTTTTCATGAAGGTTTTAACAGTTTATACAAAGTGTTGTTAAATTGCATTGAGTAATTTCAAGCTAAATCAATAAATATCAATACATGCCCACACAAATCTGCAGAAAAAGACGCTAAAAATGTTTACTATGAAAAAAAATCTCAATAAAAGGGCTTGTTTATCCAAGTGCTTCCCGCTCACTTCCTGAAAGAATGATGTGATTATGTCATCTCTTTTCTTTTTTTTACATTTACAGAATGGTGCCTTATTTTAAAGGCTCTGTAAGATGGTAAAAACACCAATGCATAATCTGAAGAAACGACTTCAATTAAATATATTTTTAAAAAATTGTTTTAAAAAAATATATTTTTTCTTCAAATCGCAGTACAATAAATATGTATACTTCCAAATGAACTTAAGTACTTTGTACTCAATGTGGAAGAAAAAAAATGCCATTTCTAAGTACAATGATACAAATTTGAGGAGAAAATATGCTTCATTGTAAATAAATAAATAATAGATATATATTTATATATAGATACATATCTTAATGGTCCTACCAGAATGGCTTCATGCAAAACAATATATATATATATAAAGCTTTTCTGAAAAAAAAAAAACATTTGCAGAGAGCTTATGTCAATTTTTCCCATTTGAAAATGTCCATATGCTAATACAGAAATGGGAAACGCATGAATGGGAGACAGAGGGAAAAAAATACCTTTAAAAATAAAATAAAGTTCTACTGAAGTTTAGAAAATATCTAATTAAATATGTCTAAAAACCTCCTGGGTTACACTTTATTTTAAGGTGTCATTGTTATAGTGATTAGTTAATATGCACTTACTATAGTGTTAGGGTAGGATTGGGGTTTGGTTGAGGGTAAGTTGCATGTAATTATGCATAATTTACTGTTATTACTATGGTACATGTAACAAGGACACTGTAAAATAAAGTGTTACCACTTCCTGTTCAAAAAATGACTTTACCAGCAGCAAATCCATCAAATATCCTGTTCTTGCGCAGCACAGGGTGACTGTTAGTGCTGATGAGGACTCCCGCCTGGGCGTTCCTGAAGATATCGTTCTCTTCCAGCAACCCTACAACATACAAACACGACATCATGAAGCTGAAGTGCAGAGAACAGCTCACACTGTCATAGCATTATTAGTGTCTGACTGGAATCTGATCTCAGTGACTGACTATCGCAAGTGTATGGAAGCATGTCTGTGAACGAGGCGTGTGTTTTCTGGAGTCAGAGCCTGATCTCGGCCAGGTCACAATCTGGATGTGTGTTTCCTCAGACTTAATGCTGTAATGTGTTGTTTACCTGACTATAACTGTCTAAAGCCCTATTCGAACGGGATTAGTTTTACAATGGTAGATGGAGTAAAGTCATTTTACCACAGGACGTCTGTAATATTAATGGCCAATTCGCACGAGATAAGAAACCTCAGTAAAACCAGCAGAAGTGGGAGGAGCAACTGTCACCCTCCTGTCATCATATGTGTATTACGTTGCTCCCTGATATCATGTGCGCAAACAATCTATATATATATATATATATATATATATATATAAAACCGTTATGTCCAGTCGAACAATGTATTTATTTACTTCAGATTGGATTGTGTTGGTAATAGGCAGTTACCTAAAGCTAACAGAAGTTTCGTTACTCTAACAAGTGTTTTCTTCTTTCTGATCTGAATGGCATGCAAAAAACACTCGAGTTTTGCCATAGAATTGTCCAATCGTCTAGAACGCAATTTTTCAAGCGTCTCCATACTTGAAAAACACGCGGAAAACTACTTTTAAACAGGAAACGACAGAATATTAACGTACTTATCTATTCGTACGGGATTAGTATTACCTGAGGTCATTTTTCCGGACCTTTTTACAGAATTTAAAAGTCGCTGTAATCTTTCCTGACATTAGCCCTATTCGCACGGGATTAGTATTATCTGGGGACCTCGTGTGATTTAGAAATTAGCCCCCCACATCTGAATTCGCACGGGATAGCCGAAGCCTGTGATTTTACTCAAATTTACTGACTTATCTCCCGGATATGACGTCAATAGGCTATTGATTGGAAATGTCTTCGTTATAGGTCTAGCTGTATGATATATTATGACATAAACATAATAAAGTTGCTGCTATACATGTCATTCATCTCCATTTAATCATTCTTTTTGTTTTTGCTCTTCTGATGATTTTCAGCTTTCACTTTCTGCAAATTGTGTAGTTGTGTATAGCGATATGACCCAGCTCCCAAAATACTATCCAAACACTCGAGCCTCCATTCTTCGCGAAAGATGGATAAAAAGGCGCACATGAAACAAAAACCTTGAAAAAATGATATACGATCCGGCCAAACCACAGAGATGCCGATTCGCGCGGGACTAATATTATCACAGGACCTCTGTGTTCGGTGAAATATAGTAGGTCATTTGCGGGGGAATTTTTACTTAACAAATTACAGACATGGCCGATTCGCACGGGATTAAGATCACAGACAAGCTCTGCAATTATTACAAATGACTAGATGTCACCAGGTAATTCTTATCCCGTGCGAATAGGGCTATTGTCTGTAATGATTACTGAGATGCACATTCGGACGGGACTAAAATCACTGAGAAGCTCTGGTACTCATTACTTTACTCCACCTCTCCATGTTAAACTAGTCCCGTCTGAATAGGGCTTAATAAACATTGCACATCTCAGTATTTGTGCAGGAAGTGTGGCATTTCTGTTTTGCGGTTCACAATATCAGGAGTGAATCTAGCAAACCGGCAGCTCGCATAAACACCCAGAACTCTCATCCGTCTCATAGTTTTATATATTTAGATATAAGGAGCAATGTTACGTTGTTCAACAAGACAGCGTCAGCATTTGTCCACCCCAAACCCCCGGCTCTGTTCGGGGTTAAACCGATCTTTTCTGCCGTGGAAATGCAGAACGGACACAGGCTAGGAACCGCACTGGAACAGTGTCGGTGGAAAAGGGGTATGATACTACATGAGCCATAATGGAGCATGAAGAAGACCATCACCTCGTCCTCCGTTGAATATACAGATTCCCCCGTCCCGCCCGTCGTGGATCTTGTTCCTGCGGAGTGTAGGATTGCTGTCGGTCTTGATCCAAACCCCTGCCATGGCGTTGTCAAAGATCTCGTTGTCTTCAATAAAGCCTAAACCTGAGAAGAGATTACGAGGACGCTTATTTTTCTGATTAAAATAGAAATATCAGCCTTTATATCAACAAAGACATCAAAAGGAAATATTACCTGAATTGTAAACAAGAATTCCTCCATTTTGTCCACCCCAGATTTTATTCCTCCTAATTTTGGGATTGCTGCCAGTTCTACAAAAAGAAATGCAAAAAACAAAAAACGTGTCACTACTTTTTTTTTAAAACCTTATTTTATAAACCCAGAAGTCTGTGGAAGATACATGATGGTAGAGCTGTTTGATTATGGCAAAGATCAATCACGATTATTTAACTTATTTACTTTGGAAATGTCATGCATTTAATAAACTTCTAAAACAAACTTGTCTTTTATACACAAGGACTTTGAAAATAAATGCAATAATACAAATAGACTAAATAAATCATATACAAA
Source organism: Siphateles boraxobius (assembly GCF_051911475.1). Classification (NCBI taxonomy): domain Eukaryota; kingdom Metazoa; phylum Chordata; class Actinopteri; order Cypriniformes; family Leuciscidae; genus Siphateles; species Siphateles boraxobius. Next base: position 1,884,365 of record NW_027509201.1, on the reverse strand, counting down.
TTTTTTTTTTTAAATCTATTCCCCCCCCCCAAAAATCAATACATAAAAATGCATACAAAAGGGTTGAAAGTGAGAGCATCATTGCGAAATGAAATCTGGCACAATCATCATTTTGTCGCGATTATCATATTAGTTGAAAGCCAAAATCGTAACTACAAATACAATTCATAACTGAAATCAAATTCAAGTACCGCCCAGCTCTACATGATGGTGCTTAAACCTGAAAGTGAGGATACAATGACGCCACTGACCTGATCTGAACTCCAGAGTACATGTGGTTATAGATGTCATTGTCTTCTAGCACACCGTGACCATTATCATAGAAATAAACGCCCACCTGCGGACAAAAACACATTTAATGCATCACAACAACACCAAGAGACTTCGATCTGGATTTTATATTGAGAACTAGCCCGTCCCGAATGCCACCCATGTGCTCACGCTTATGCCATGGTTGGTCTTTTGAATGGGAATGTTTGCATGAGAGCATTTGGAAGCAGGACACACACACACACACACACACACACACTGAATGTAGATCATCACAGAGGAGTACACACCTGTTTTCCACTGTGTATTCTGTTTCTGCGGAGCACAGGTGTGCTGCCCGTGGTCACCCACACACCGGCGAGTGTGTTGCTGTACACCTCGTTCTCCTCGATCACACCCTGACCCTTCTCATGCTGACAAACCAGAGAGAGAGCAGGGGCTGTGAGTCTCTACCGGTGGTTTACTGAACATCCTGCTTATATTAGGACTAGCACAGGGTTTCCCAAACGGGAGTTCGAAAGTCACCATGAAATCACAATTGACAATTCCTAGTTTTCATTGAATATTGCAGTATTATTATAAATTATTTATCTGTGCACATCTTTTTCTTTTTTTTTTTCATATGCCCTCGTATTTTTTATTTTTCGATTTTTAATCAAAATAATTCCCCGTCCGTCTTGCAGCATCTCTTCTCTGATGACGGACAACCTGATGGGGGTTTTACCGATATATTGTGTCTGACATTATATTTAGTTTTTTTGTAATATAGTGGATATTAGTGAATTTTGTATACATGTCTTTTTTATATTTTGATGTTATAGATTCCTGGTGTATTTGGACTGCATAGAGTTTGATTTAAATATGTCCTGAATTTATAGATTCTCTTGATATTGTTAAAGATTTAAAAATTTCCCCTCAAGAAAATCCAGTATTCTGATAACATGTCATAACTGCAAATGCAGTATAAAATACCTCCGTGAAGTTGGCACGCCATAAGACAAAATAATCTCCAAAACTATGCCATTGGTTTGTGCTTCTTTTGTGCCGCAAAAAAGTTTGTGCTGGTTTTGTGTTTGAGATATTGAACATTATTTTTTTGGTTGTGTTATGTCACTCTCCACCCCATGTCGTTCAAATCGCTCCAAACCGGTGTGATTCGTTTGTGCTCGGTTTGTGCCGGTTTGTGCCGTTAAAACAAACATTGTATCTATTTTCCTTTCGCAGATATAACTAATTTAATTCGGGAGCTGTGACGTCACTCTCCACCCCATTTCTTCTAAATCGCACAAAAACAGTGTCGTTCGTTTGTGCTCGGATTGTGCCAATAAAATTAACAGTGTATCTATATCCCCTCCTTTAAAATAACAAATATAATTCGGGGGAGTGACATCACTCTCCACCCCACGTCATCTAAATCGCTCCAAACCGGAGTCGTTTGTTTGTGCTCGATTTGTGACATTGAAAGAAACATATGGGGTGGACAGTTATGTAACTGTACTTAAAAAGTAAATTTTTTTATGTTTAAGAGGGGATCGTAGTTGCAATGTTTCTTTTAACGGCACAAACCGGCACAAATCAGCACAAATGCAGCACAAGTAATAAGATAAAATAAAAATTCTGCATCAAAATTTATAGACAAGTAGTTTGTTTAGGCATGGTTTGGAATAAGGAATTACAAACCTGCGCACATATATTCAAACGCACATAACTATAGAATCAATTCTTAATGCGCATGTGAACGCCATCAGCGTCTATCACAGGTTCATGTTTAAAGTCTGTTTAGAGAGAACGGTGTCGTCTTAGCGGCCCCTAATTTAATAACAAACTATCATTTAGACGGAAGTGAATCAATCAAAACTAACTTTAGCTGGAAAAAACATTTTTCAAGAACCACTATAAAACCAAACCAATCTCTGTTACCTTAAATTATATGTTTATCTCTGTAAAGCTGCATTGAAACAATCTACATTGTTAAAAGCGCTATATAAATGAGGATGACTTGACTTGACACAAACCAATGGCATAGTTTTGGAGATTTCGTTTTATGGGGTGCCAACTTCACGGATGTGTATAAAATGACTCTGAGTGTGTGTTTTACCACACCCTGTTGAATGTGTATTAGTTGCAACGTGCTGGTGTGCAGATATATGTGTGTTTTTAAAATGTTATAGCCATGAATAAAAATTATATATATATTTTCTTTTTTTTTTTATCAAGTGCCTTGGCCTCGTATGATTTTTGCAAGTTGAACTATTCCGCATCCAAAGAGCACTGAGATACAGACTTTACAACCCAGTGGCACTTGTTGCATATTGTGTTCCATTTACTAAAAAAAGATGAAATATTTTGTTTATTTGCATGTCATGTGACCATCAACCAACATCATGGGACCATGAACAATGTGAATGTGTTGATAAAAGATGAGTTAGAATATGTCTGGTAGATGTTTCTGTGGGTTCACTCACCACATAGATGCCTCCGTGCTGTCCGTCGTGGATCTTGTTGTGCCGGACGATCGGGCAGCTGTTGGTCCGGATCTGGATTCCCGCTAAAGCGTTGCCATAGATGTCGTTCCCTTCGATGAGACCTCGGCCGTCGCCGAATATGTAAACACCACCCTGGTTGCCATTAAATATGGCGTTACCCCTGCGATTGAGCAGAAGGGAGATTATCACTTTGCAAGAACAGTATTACTGTATGTACTGATATGAAATCATATACTCCATGTCTATTATTGACTCCCTCACCTGATCGTGGGGTCGCTGTTTGAGGTAATCCACACACCCGCAAAGTTGTTTGCATAGATCTTGTTCTCGATGAACTGGCCTCGGCCCTTCTCGTGCACGTAGATGCCGCCCGTCTGTCCGTGATGGATCTCGCAGCGCACTACTGTAGGGTTAGCATACGCCTTCACCTCGAAACCTGCTATCCGGTTCCTGTGGATGTTGCAGCTCTCGAAGTAGCCCTGCAGAGGGAGCCAGAGTCACGAGAAACACACACACAGTGGTTGCCATGTTCACAATTACATGCTACTCTTGCTTGAAATGCAGCAAGTTTTCTGTAAACTACAAAACTAGGATATTTTTACCAAAATAAGGCACAAATGCAACAAAAAAAATGCAAAGATTCATGCCACAGTATAAAACTTTAATAGTTGTACATACTATTTAAATAATAATAAATATAATGTGGAATGAGGTATATACTTTAGCATGCAGTAATACTAGCCTACTGCTGACTACATACTTCCTATTATCTTTTTTTGTGGCATGTGTAATAGAATGTATTATGCAGCAATAAACATTTCAAAAAGTAGTATGCTACAATGACTGCAAGTAGCAGTTAGAAGTTATTTTACAAATTAAATCCATTTTTGTTTACAAATGGTGATCAAATAATGTTTAATACAAGTATTAACAAAAAATCCTATATCTATTATTCTTAATTTATCACACTTTATGGTGGAATACTTTAGGATACAGTGTATAGTGTACATACTGCAGAAAGAGTAAGAGTAGTATGATAATGATATTATGATCATATCCATTATGTTAGTATTCCATTCCAGTGTTGCTATTAGCTAAAATAACTAAATAACCATAACAATAACTTTAACTATTAAAAATTATTGAAAATAAAGCTGAAATAAATATTATAAATTAATAATATTAGAACTACAAAAGTTGCCTTAGCAATTAACTAAAATAAAAGTACTGAAACAGAAGTAAAAATAAAGCTAAATAGAAATACTAAAAACGAATAAAAACGACAAACAAATAAAGTTAAACTAACATTTGAAACTGGGGATTTGAAAACTGAAAATATAAAAAATAAAGCAAATTCAAAATATGATTAAATTCTAAAATAGTTTTTAAATGATAACAAAATTGATAAACAAATAATACATTTCATAAATTAAACAGAGATGAAATAAAATATAAATATTAGATGATAAACTTTAACTTAAAAGACAAACAAAACTTAGAAGTGTTGCCTTTGCAACTAACTGAAATAAAATAAGTTGAAGGTGAAGTACAGCAGGTTAAAAAATATTCATAAATAATATAAATGTATATAAATACTACTAAAATGTTTGGTATTATAACCGTTTCACTCAGAATATCCCTCATGACTTTATACGTTTAATAAAATTTTGTGGATGATAAAGAGAGAGAAAAAACGCAACTGCTAAGACTCTCAACACACACAAACACAGATCCTGTCAGTGTTGTGCAAAGACACAAAGAGTTTTTACCATGCCGTGGTCAAACGTGAACACCCCGACATCTCTGCCGTGATGGATGTGGTTCCGTCTGATGATGGGATTGCCGTGGTTTTTCACCCAGATCCCAGCTAGAGCATTATTGGATATCTCGTTGTCTTCGTAAATGCCCTGCAGAGCAAGCGGAGAGAGCGACGGCGTGATTCATCTGCTACAGACGACCGGTCTGACGGTATATTCGGGACAGAGTTTCATATTACCTGCGCGTGGTCCGTGATATAGAGCCCTACATTCTCACAGTCGCTGATGTTACAGTGTTTGATCGTGGGTGAAGCTCCCTGGCCACTTACACACACTGCAGAGCCCACTGCACACAGATAACACACGACCGTCAGCATCACACACAACAGAGCTCAACAGAAGGGCTTTTCAGAGATAAAAAGTGCAATTTAAAATCTGTTAATACACAAGATTTGAGCTCATATGCATGTTTACTCACGAAAAGCAATTAATAAGCAGTGCTGTGGAACAAAAAAACGTGCTGATTTAAATACCTAACCAAAATGATGATGATGCTTGACTTCTGGACATTTACTATTGAGCACTACAACAAACATGCAATATATTAGTAGTAGTAGCAGTCGAGCTGTATGATTAATCGTTAAAAGATCGGGATCTCGATTCAAACACCCACCTAAACGACATCAATTTGTCTATGTATATTAAATCCTTTGACAAGTACGATCACAGTGAACATTCAGATCTGCGTTGGCGCTGCCACTGACCAAGAAAGCAGGTATGAAACATCTTCAAAACTGATTTTTTCAACCAAACAATATCGTAATTTCTGTCTAAGATACATTCATATTTTCACATAAGTACTGGGATAAAAGTTTATAGCTCGGATATAAACACTGATGTCCACGGTAGCGATCAAAATGGAGTCAATTAACTTTTTGGAAGTAACTTCAAATAAAGATTGAATCAATTATATTGTTACACCAGTAGGTGGTGACAAGTGACATATAAAATGTATTTGTCATTGAATCATTCATTCAAGAGATGTTCAAAAACACTGATTCACGAGCGCCCTGCATCCCAATGTCCATTCTTTCCATCCTAAATAGTATGTGAGATTAGAATAAGTGTGTCCCAAAGCATAGCATGTTGAAAAGAGTATGTCAAAAGTCCCTGGATGTTCTACTATCTACACCGGTAGATTTTCGGAGAGTGGATCCTTGTTCACTATAAAGGCTTATATTGCCCACAACATTGCCCTTTGGATGATGATTCGGTTCAGACCTACAATCACGAGTAAAACATGTTTAAAAAACTACAAAACATGCCGGATAGAAGCAACCGACGGTGAGAGGTTTAGATAAAGGTTTAAGTGTCGAATAATCAAAGTTTAGCCTGATAAAAAAATATTTATATAACGTTATCCGTCTTTTTTTTATCAGCAATAACAATGTGGATTTTTATAAAGATATGTTTTGGCCGTTACATCGTTATGCATTAATATAAGGGGAGTTCTCCACATGAAAGTACTCTTTTGCTACACACTCAAAATTATTTACTTCTTCACAAAAAGAGTACATGCTTTTATGGCGTAGTACAAGTAGCCAAATTGGGACGCAGCATCAAAGTCTTTAAAAGTGAGTCATTGAATCATTCATTCAAACAGAGTTAAAAAAAAATATTTAAATGAACAAAATATTTTTTAATAGACTGCAGCAATTGACATTTTGTCAGAATCTCTAGTAAATTACATATTTTGTTTAGTTTTCCATTCAGAAATTATACATTCATGTACATAGGGCACTATATACACGTTACGCAGATTTACTGCCTTTATGTGGTTTAAGTCTATTGTCTATGTAAAATTAACGGTTAACTTTCTGCACATTGTATGTTTTCCTGCTCTGCGAGAAGATCCCAAGTAAGAGATTCAGTGCACTTATGTACAGGATGCAGAGTACTATGACAGTATAAAAAATGTGATATAAATGGAGGGAAAATCAATTAATTTTTTTGGGGGGAAGAAAGAAGCGAGCCATGGTCACCTGTGCAGGTACTGCGGATGATGCAGTGGTCAATGATGGGGCTGCAGTTGACAGTGATCTCCAGGCAGTGATGAGCGTTGTGATGTTGAGCTGATTTGTCATCAGGATTGAACTGCAACAAAGACCCATTAAATGCACATCTAATAATGCACATCTGCCTAAAAACGGCCCTGTTGCAATAATGCCTTTTTGTTTGTTCTGTGCATGAAACGACATGAGGGTGAGTAAATTACATGATTTTTACATGTAGCTGAACTACTCCTTAACCTTCTTTTACTGAAGCCAGGATATGAAGAAACTCACCTTTATTGTCATATATCCTACATACGCGTCCTCTGACCCCTCCATGAACACAAACGTTGAATCTCTAGTGTTCTCGATGATGACTTTATCCGCTACTTTCCCCGGAGCTGCAAAAGCACATGTACGATTAATATTTCGGTTATACAGAAGAAAATCACACTACCATTCAAAAGTTTTGGGTCCATCATTTTTTTAGGAAATTAATACTTTTATTCCGCAAGGATGCATTAAATTGATCAAAAGTGGCAGTAAAGACATTTATAATGTTACAAAATATTTCTATTTCAAATCAATCCTGTTCTTTTAAACTTTCTATTCATGAAAGAATCTTGAAAAATCGGTTGCCACAAAAATATGACGAAGCAAAACTCTTTGAACATTGAAAATAATCAGAATTATTTATTGAGCAGCATATTAAAATGATTTCTGAAGGATCATGTGACACTGAAGACTGCAGTAATGATGCTGAAATTTCAGCTTTGATCACAGGAATAAATTACAATTTTACAATATATTCAAATAGAAAAGAGTTATTTTTTTATTGTATTTTTGATTAAATTCAGCCTTGGTGAGCATAAGAGACTTCTTAAAAAAAAGAAGAAAAAAAAGATGAAGAAATCTAACTGACCCCAAACTTTTGAACAATGGTGAACTTAAATATTCACATATATTCGCATACCAGCGCCAATCATTGTGATGGGCGACTCGATGTAGATCCATTCATCTGTGTAGATCCCAGAGTGGACAAATATCAAACCGTCAAAGTGGGCTTCCTGAACCCCTCCCAGAGCGTCTTCAATGGTGTCGTAATACTGAGGAAAGAGTTAAAAGCAAAATTACAAAACAAATCATTCTCACTCGTAATTACAAAATAAATACTGAGCCATATTTGAAACGCTTATTTGAACAAACAAGCATTACTTATTAAAGGGGCGAAATGTAGAATTCAGAAACCCCTGTGAACTAACATGCACAAACAATGAACAATTAAAATTCAAAAGATTGATAAATGCTTTAAAAAAACACATTGCGCATTGTTAATTCATGTTAGCTAATCCATTTCCTAATGTTAAAAAAATGAGACCTTATTGTACAGTTACCGCTGCTTGAAATTGCATGATCTTTGCCTGATGAGTCGTAAAAATCAACAAAAGATCTTAGACTTGCATTAAAGGAGGGAATAAAATATATCTAGACATTGAAACATCATAAGGACTAGAATAGATTTTCATAGGCAAACAATTATTTTTTTAATTAGAAAACGTACACATCTAGTTGTTTTTTATTCTTATACATAAATGTAATAATTTATTGAACATTGTCATCATTTTTGTTGCCCCTTGAGGCTGTTACTGTGATTTTACCACAATTTTTTTGGGGTGTTTACAAGGCATGACGCATCACATCATCCATATAATGCATAAATAAACCATATAATCCATCTACAGATGGTCTAGAACGTACCAGCATGTTTTCTCGTCCCTTGTATCTGGCTGGGTTACTGTAGAAATGTTCTGCGAAGCCCGGCTTCACGTGAGCACCTTTATACTGCAAACACAAAGATCCTTCAGTAATATACTCTCATAAAGCTCACTGATGAAACTAATGATTACTGACACATCAAGATCTCCCTAATTATCACATTACCACACCATCTGTCCACTTTTGGATCCTGGGGGAAAAGACTAAACACTCATTCTCAGATTTGTCTTGTTGTGCTTGCTCTTGAATACACAATATTTAATAGCTTTAGAGCAAGCACTTGCAGTCAAATGGAAATGACAAAAATAACCCATTTAATTGTAAAAGGTCAGAGGGAGCATGGAAAATGGGCTCTAAATACTAACTTATGATTTTTAATCCAAAACACTTAAATGAATCAGGGCAACAGTACCAGTTGCTGAAAGCTCTCCTTCCAGGGATTGGGCTGTTCATGCTCTTCTGGGTTGATCTGGAAGAACTTCCCAGACTCGGGGTGCATCATGGGACGCGTGTACTCGAAAACCTCCATGTAGAGTCTCTTCCTGCAAACCAGATGAGAAGAATCGAGATCAATGACACTTTCATGAGATGCTCAATTTGATTCATATCCATGAATCAGTTCAAAAGGGCTGATTCAATCAACTGGTTAAAAACTGTGATTCAGTAAATCACTCAAATCTGTTCAAAGAAAATTCCATGAAGCATTTTTAAATTTAATAAATTGTTAAGTAGATAATTATTGCCGTTTATGTATTGTATTGGTACATATCATTGAAAATGTTTCAATATACTTTCTTGTGCTCGATTGACAAAAAAAGTTTTTGATTTTATGAAATTTCATCACATGCACCCAAATAATAAGTTTATAATTGGATTGATGGCTCAATCGATCTAACTGAGCTCAACAACAATGAAATTTCGATCAGATTGAAAGGGATTGTGCTGACCTGAAATAATCTGATCAACAGGGGAAAAATTTGAATCCAACTCTTTCTCAATCGGATGCAAAAATAAAAATACTTATGCACATGCGCTGTGTCGTGATGCGCATATTTACATACATTAAGTTATTGGAATGTGCGTATGTTTATGCATATCTCGTGTCTTATGGACTGTGGCTTTCTTCGGTTCTGGACTGGATGCACTGAAGTTTTATTTGTAATACATTTAATGCACGTGTAAAAGAATATGTGAATCGAACTGAACATTTAGTGTTTATATAAACAGAATAAAAAAAGACCTTTCAGAATCATTCATTTACTTAAAGGGATAGTTCACCCAAAAAGGAAAATTCTGTCAGTAATTACTCTCCCTCATGTTGTTCAACCCCGTAAGACCTTCGTTCATCTTCGGAACACGAATTAAGATATTTTGGATTAAATCTGAGAGCTGGATCACTCCTCCATAGGCTTCTTAAGGGATTGAAACTTGCCGGCCCCAAAAAGTTATTAAAGACATTGTTAAAATAGTGCAAGTGACTACAGTGGCTCAATCTTAAGTTTATCAAGCGACGAGAATACTTTTTGTGCGCAAAAATCCCAAAAAATAACGACTTTATTTCAACTATTCATTTCCTTCTCTGTGGGCCTCTAGTCAGTTAGCGTAGTGTGATAGCGTAGAGCTACGTCAAACGTAGGCTCACTATGGTCATAGGCTCGCTGGTCATGTGTGTGATGCGTGTGACGTACAACAACAGAAGCGCTACGCTGTTACACTAATGAACTGACTCGAGGCCCACAGAGAAGGAAATGAATAGTTAAAAAATAAAGTCGTTATTTTTGTTTGTTTTTGCGCACAAAAAGTATTCTCGTCGCTTGATAAACTTAAGATTGAGCCACTGTAGTCACTTGGAGTGATCCAGCTCTCAGATGTCATCAAAAATATCTTAATTCGTGTTCCGAAGATGAACGAAGGTCTTACGGGGTTGAACAACATGAGGGAGAGTAATTACTGACAGAATTTTCATTTTTGGGTGAACTATCCCTTTAATGCAATAAACATTTTTAATCTTTTTGGCTTAAAAGGTTGTTTTGTTGATTGAGAAAACCAAAAAAACATCCAGTTTAGTCCAAATACCTAACTTACCAGAGGATGGGGTCGTTGGCTAGTTCACTAAACCGTTTACACACACAAGCCGCTCGACACAGGTCCTGCTCCAACAGATAGGAGAAGATTTTTAGGACCACCTCGTCTGGAAGCTTCACCTGCAGGTACTGCTCCGCTGGGGTGACTGGGACACAAGACAACCAGCGTTAATGAAAAGACATCAAAAGCTGATCACTCCATTTCAAGTCTGATGTCCATTACCAGGCAAATCTTGTGATCTTCCCGACACTCTGGCACGTTTTGCCCGATGCCCAAAGTTTTCTGTTGCTGATGTGGAAGCACCCTTTGAATAAGAAGAGTTTTCACCTGTTAGTAACAGCACATACAAAACACATTCATGCTGTTTTTTATTTCATGCATGTAGGAACCTATAATTCAGCAATGCAGAAAACCAGAAGGGAATCGCAGAATCCAGTCTTAAAATTGGAATTAACAGTATAATGTGGAATTTCATGGAATTTGGCAAATTTTGGATGAATTAATCAAAATTAGGGCTGTACAATTAAATCACGATATGGACTATTGTCTGTGAATATTAAAGTGTGAAAATAAAAACATTGCACATTGCCCTTTTCTTAAAAAAACAAACTAAAAAAACCCATTTTTATTAATTCAATTAGTTAACATGTAAACTATTAAAACAGGTCCCTAAAAATATATATTTTTTTACTTTAAATAAATTGATGTTAAATTGTACATGTTATATTATTTCAATTAATTGGACATGTTTTTTAATTACTGTGCATTTAATGTCCCTGTGCATTAAAACTGCTGTTGTGGTTTCAGTCTAAATTAATATTGCAGACAATCTTTATGCATATTACGCACCTCCATGTTGGTCTTTGTTGGACAAGCTGTTCTCTTCGGTAACAGAGATTTTCTTCGAAGTTGGTACGGACTATTTTGAGCGCCTTGACCAGATTCTTCTGCAACCATCTCGGCAGGATCTGCCTCATCTGAAAGAGAAATAAATGTTTAAATTATATTTAACACAAACACCGAAGGGTCACACTGGATAAAAAAAAAAAACAGTTCCAAGCAAACGCATAAAGTTGGAGTTCATCCACATAAACTTGACGGCCATGTTTTTGGGGAAAAAAATGCTCAGATCTTAGATAGACAAAATAATATTTGCAAATTACACTTATTATTTTTAATAACATTTCTGGACCGAAGCCCCAGCGGCATTTCATTCTAAATTGTCTTCTATATAATATGCAAATATAATTAAAGCACTGAAGATTCAGTGGGAAAAATATGCATCAGACAAAAATAAATTCTCCCACTAATAAATAGTCGTCAACATACTTTTTGCACTTGTGTGAATTGAGGTAATACTCTAACTTTCCAAACCATGGCAGGCACAATGATCACATACAGCCAGGATAATTAACATCCAAAATCCAAAAGGCTGTTCCATACATCAAGCAAAAACAGTTGTGTTCCTTCACTAGTACAAAATTGTTATTAGGAATAACAAAAAAACTGCTCCAGACCAGTATTTCCTCAATCTACTCAAACACATCTAAGTCAACATATGTTGAATGTATAATCAATATTTGCATAATTGTTTGAACTCTCATGTTTTCCCTGTGACCAAACATCCAAAGTGTCAGTGAAAGTAGCGATCGCAGCTCATACAATAGCAACTTTAAATAATTCAAGTCAAATGAAAGATAAGGACACTGACGCACCTCCAGAAATAAACGCTCAGATTAGCAAAAGGTGGAACAACTTGGCCTTCAGTGTTTAAAGGCATATTGAAATCATATCAAGGCACTGTACGACACGCTTGTAAGGCAGTTGTGAAGGAAAGAGGCCGTGACCCGAGCCACAAGTAAAAACACAAGGCTGATCTCCTCGGCAGCTGTAGCAGACGGAGCAGGTGACGCCACGCTGGGCAAGAGAGACAGAGGTTGAATGGGCCGGCAATAACACCCGTCCGGGGGGAATTACCCGTGTGGCATCCCTTTGATGACATGCCTGAAACCAGAGACAAGAGCCGTCCAAACACATACCGTATTTCCTCACCAGACTCCAGCGGCTCGAACCTCTTCAAACAGAAATGTTAGATTCATTTCAGAGAATGCTAATAGAGCATAAAAGCCACGTGTTTTCAGAAATCTGTAACAGTAGATATCATCATCAAACAGCGGTATCAGCCAAGTTACTAAAATAAATAGGGTGATCTCAATGTTTTTTTAAGTCTGACTGACTCAAAGAAATGTGAAGACGTACTTCACACTTAAACGGCATCTTGTGCTATTTTCCTGGTTAGAAGGAAAAATGCAAAGACAACCAAATTTTGTGCTGATGTTCAAACATATGGCGTGTGACATGTCGCATACACCATTTGCCAGCGTTTGTCTCGTTTCTGAGAAGCACCACTGATCAGTATAAACCATTGATTATCTGAAGTTTACGAGCCACATGTTGTGCGTTTTTACAAACTATCTGTTCTATATATATAGTATGCAAACTTAGAATTAGAGCATCACATATAATAAAGCATCAAAAACTGAATGGGAAAAAGTATGCCATTTTATATTTAAAGCATCCATCAGGGCTCTACGCTTGCATTTTTTTTAGGAGCATTTAAAAAAATTTACGAGCACAGTCTTCTGATCAATGACAGAAGTTAACCATCCAATTATAGCGCAACATTTGACTCCTAAAATTGATTTCCAGGGTCAACCTTATTAAATGCAAGTTAACTTTTATGATAAATTCTTAAATTTATATTTAAAAAACTTGTAGGTGGCTGCATGTCACTGTGTTTGTCACTGAAGAATTCATTCAATCGATTTGTTCAAAATGGTTGATTCATTCAGGAATGAAGCCAGCGAATGTCTTTATGAATGGGTCATTGAATCATTGGACTTTTTTGCACTTAAAGTGTGCAAATTGACATTTAACTGGAGGAATGCATTATTATAGATTAAGAGGTGATAAAGACATGGAAAAGTTGGGGCCAATAGTCAAGCAATATTTACTTTTGCTCGCAAAATTTCATAGTCAATTTGATTTTAATTGTAATCGCACATTTGGAAAATTCCCTTGAGGGCGAAGGATTTTATTACATGGATTTCACATAAGCCAATCAGAATTCAACTTTAAAGCACTCATGCATTTAAAATGGCAGGTGACAAAACCACAGCACACCCTTAGAATAAACATCATGTTACAGTTATCTAATTTAGTTATTGTTATAGGACCTAAACACAGGGCTGTCAAACATGTTTGTTTGTTGTTTGCTTTTAAGTTTAATTTTGCTGATCTCTATTCCGGGGAGAATCCAGGCTTGCACACAAACTGCTTTGCAATAATTTCCCAAAATATAATTTGTGTGGTAATATTACAAAGTCTGTTAACACCGACCAGAGGCGGGACACAGCAAAGACGGATGCGAAGAAGAGAACAACGACGCACCAGCAGAGCAAATACTGTAGTCTATCAGGCACTGCAAGCTCACTGTGCGAAATACAGCTGGAAAAATATAAATATTGAAATGGGCGTATGATTTTATGAATGTAAAGAATAAAGGGAACTGTCTTCATCTTACCTCTGTATACAGCAGTGTTTCTAAGTGTAGTGTCGCTTTGTGTACAGAGGTAACCAAGGAAACGCTATATTGCTGCTGTTCCACAAGCGCCACCTTCTGTCAGAGAGTGAATTTGCATTTTCATTCAGTCCGTCTGCTGTTTTTGTTCTGTGCAGTTGTGTCTTATGTGACAATTTCACAAAGTAAAAGTCAGACCATTCTATTTTTGCATTAAATCTTGAAATTTCACAATCAAATTTAAATAAAAAATAACTGCTCATGCTGCCTGTGTGTAGCATCTTTGTTTGCATCGTGATTAAAATTAAGTAGTCTCCTCTAACTTCAAATGGCTACGGAGCAAATAAACAAAAAACAAATTTCCTTAAAGAAAAAAAATATGTATTCGACAACCGGTATCGGAATAGGCGAATTTGCTTTTAAACAAAAAATATATACTTTCACTGTATAAAAAAAACATGAACAGTCTAAAGCCATATTCAAATGGGATTAACTTTATAATGGTAGATGGAGTAATGTAATTTTACCACAGGACGTCTGTAATATCAATGGCCAATTCGCACGGGATAAGAAACCTCAGTAAAACTAGCAGGAGTGGGAGGAGTTACTCCATTTACGCACCACCATCACGTCATGTGTGTTTTACGTTGCTTCCTAATAACACGTGTTCAAACACATATCATCTATATATGTAACCTAAATACAACAGTTAGGTCCGATCAAATTATTTATTAATTAAATTTATTGAATTCTGTCGGTAATAGGCACTTACCTAAAGCTAAAAGTAGTTTCATGCCTCTGACAAGTGCTTTCGATCTTCTTTCTGATCTGAATGGTGTGCGAAAAACACTTGAGTTTGGCCACAGAATTGTCCCAGCGTCTAGAACTAGAACTGAAAGTTTTTTAAGCACCTCCATACTTGAAAACCCGCTGAAAACTGCTTTTAAACAGGAAACGACAGAATTTTAAATGGTAAATGGACTGCATTTATATAGCGCTTTAACAGAGCTATGGCCACCAAAGCGCTTACATAACATGCTTATCTATTCGCACGGGATTAGAATTACCTGAGGTCATTTTTCCGGACCTTTTTACAGTAGTTAAAAGTCGCTGTAATCTTTCCTGACATTGTCTTTAATGATTACTGAGAAGGGACATTCGGACGGGACTAAAATCACTGAGAAGTGATCCCTCTCCATGTTAAACTAGTCCCGTCCGAATAGGGCTTAATAAACATCACTTTCTCTATTCCCCATAAGCGAGAAAGTCAGAGTTTTGGTGCAAGATTTTTGGGTGAACTAGTCCTTTAATTGTCCAAATGCGCAGTAGAAAAAGCTTCATAACTGATGGGATCTCTAAAGGGCACATCTGACAATAATCTCACTTGCAACAGCACAATAGTGCAGTAATATTCTCAATGGTCATTGCTATGGCAACCCTCCCCTTCTGATGGAGGTCACATACAGGACAGCATGTTAATTCTTCATTTCTAGCATTGACTTGTACACTATACAAAAACGAGTATCTTTTGATAGATAAAGTCAAATGAAATTGCAAAACAACTGCAATAGAGATTGCAATAGATACAAAATACTGATATAGAGAACAAGAGACATGAAACATGTATTGTGGATTATACAGTTTAGCAGCCATTACAAAACTACAGACTGAGTGAGGAATGCCACGAATGAATAAAACCATCAAGTATTGGTTAAGATATTTTTTCCTCAACCGCTCGGCTGTTGTTTCATAATGTTGAAATGAAAGATGTTTGCTGATCACTGGAGCACAATAAGAACTGGGAACAATCAAAGACAGTAAACAGGGTTCATTTTGATATCATGTTGTCTTTAAACCCCCATAATAACTTTGTGAGCAAAGTGGATGAAGACTTGAGTGCATGTTGGACTGCTGAAGCATATTGGACGGTCTTCACACTTTCAACATGTCTTTAATCTCACAAAATGAGGTTTCTCCGAACTGAAAGAGAAACTAACTGCTGTTGAGGAAAATTGAAAGCAAAACATTTTACAGTAATCGAATCAAACGGATAAGATTTCAAACCCATATTATCACAATGCCATGCAGCAAATAAGTCTCTAGTCCACATCATGTCCTCTAATATAGCATTGAAAAGAGCTTCCTCAAATCATTAAGACAACAGACAGCTCAGAAACCAAAAACTGACCAGCATCGATCACCTCAACAACTCTGGAAAACATGAAAAATAGAGCTGCCAAAGCAGAAGACTCATAATTAAATTAAATATCTGTTGACAGACTAACATATTAATATTGAACACAAAAACGAACCTTGGACAATTTGATTGGCACATGTTTTCAGTAACAGTAATCAGTTGTGTTTACAAGTTACCAGTGTGCTACAACAAAAGAGCTAGTTACTGGATTTGAAGTTTAAGGGTCATACAATCAAATCTTTACACAGAAAAATCAAATATTTTATTCTTGGTTATTGGCTGAACCTGTAAAAAACTGACATCTACGGTATAATACAGCAGCTACAGTTACCAGAACTCTAGCAACATTTTATTTAAAGTCCCACTGAAGTGCCTTGAAACGCGCAGCATTATTTAATGTGTTGATGTTATTTCCACTGAAACAGGAAGACAGGGCGGGATATATCAAACAGCTCCTCCCCTTTTGTTAAATAGCCAATAGCGTTTAGTTTATATCACAGCTCCGCCAGAGCCGTTGAACTCGGTAAAGTCGCAGTTTCCTCCTAATCTCGAACCGTTTCTCCTTCTGATCTCCTCCATATCACTTTAAATTCAGCATTCAGTGCAGGATATCAAACAGGTCCGATAGGTTTTCTGGTCTGAGCGACTCGATCACATGATCCGCTCTGTGTGTCGTGTCTCTGGACTGGAGCAGACTGTGTGTGCACTGCGACAGTTCACATGACGCTAACGCGAAACCAGACTTCATTCGCCCGTTTGAGCACATTTAGATATTTAGATTGTCTGAATCGTTCCCTATCCCCTATATAGTGCACTATGTGCCATTCACCATGTAGAAAATAGTAAACGTAAATCGTAATAGTAAATCTCATATTATAATGTAGGGGTCGGAGCTTCAGATTCTAGAAAGCATTTTATTGGACAGAAAATCTGATGAGAAGCAAAAGAGCATTCATACGTTCTGAATGCTTATATCTTCTAAATATGAATTTTGTCATTGTTTTGGAGCACACTAGCATATAGATAACAGTAAGGCTAAAAACTTCATACTAAAAGCCAAAAAAGCCAAAAAGACTTTAATTTATAGTAAAAACAAATGCATATTTCATTTACTGAAATCATGTTAATATACCAACTTACAAAAAAATCTGTTTTACCCATTTAATACTGACAATCACCTTAAAAGCACAGGTGAAGTTCATGAATCAAAGTTCATAAAGTATTTTTTCCTGAAGCTGTGTTAAATACTAATATAAAAGGTGTGCGGTGTCAAACACCATCACGGTAACATGCTCAACTCTACAATAATGCAATACACATTAATTTAACAACATCAAATGTAACATAAAATCTTAATAAACATAACTGATGAGAAGAAACATGTATTTCAATGAATCTGTGGCAAGTGCCTCATGCATGCTTTTATACCAATATTCAAAAGTCAGGCTCTGCATTTAAGAGACGTTTTGTTCATGATGATAGTCACTGATTTCTAAGTGAAAACTAACACAGTGATATACCACCCAAAACCTCCAACAACCTCAGTGGAAAAGTGTGTTTGCACAGATTTGCATCACATCACCACATAATGCATTTCTAAATGTGCACTGTCGATTGCCAAGTTCAGTTTTCAGCTCTAAGTGCATTTAGACAATAAACATGCTGTTTAACTATCAGCTATTAGCAAACAAATCCAACACCACGTTTGTAACTCAATACACTGAGATGAGCGTCGGGACAAAGGTTAAGGATTGAGATACAAAGCGATTCACTCAAATTTAGCATCATTCTCATCAATAACATCAAGACAGTCTGACATCTCAAATCTGTAGCTAACATACGTGCAGTGTGGTACAGTAATAAACACGACAGACACATAACAACCCAAGAGCCAATCAAGAGAGCTTGGCAGTATCCGTACACTACGAGACAGAAATCATAAGTGAAAATACACAACAAATAAAATGCATTGAAAGCCCATGTTCAGGTAGAGCATGAATGGACACTTAAAGCCATACTAATATTCACCACTAACATCTCAAGTGAAACTGCTGATTTAAATACAGCGTGGTTAAAGATCTCTCACAGGCATCATGGTGAAAGTCATAGTCATCCAAACGCCACATTTCAAATTAGCATCAATATTACCACAAGACTGCCGCCAAACACATGCTCAGCTGTAACACGACACGCTCTTTATTATACTAAGCATGTTGTGGGAGGATGTTATTAATAAAGCATTATAATCTGTAGTAAGTCTAGTTTACCTTCAGGTGAGTTGAATGCCATTCTGCACGGAGGATCATCCGTGAATGAGAATCCGGCAAACGCAGCGCTGTTGCTCTGGTTGCACCGGGGGCTCTCCAGGGCTACTAGTCCAGTAACCACTACAAACACGGTGTCCCACCAACTAGTTCAACACAACAGACAGCATGTTGTCTCCAAACAAAGATTATCCACACTCAGGTGATCCAGCTTTTTTTTTTTACAGTGGAAATGTTATTATTGGATAAAAACGTCTGATATTACGCAACTGACATCGAGCAGTGTCCTGCAGCATGCCAACACAGAATCTAAGAAACTGTTTTTTTTATCATTTATTTATCATTACCATGTCATTTGAAGAAGACCTTAAATTAATTAAGAGACTACATGGAATATTTTTACAAAATGTAATAATGCACATGTAAGAGTTTTTATGCAAAAGAGCTAAAGAAATTATTCAGATTTCCCACAACATTTAAGTTTATTAAAGGTACACTGTTACTTTTAATGTTGAAAATAGTGCTGTCAAATCAATTAATCGCATCTAACAAACATTTTTGTTTATATCATATTTGTGTGTATATATTATTATATTTGAATTATATGCATGTATATATTTGCATATATACATATATTTGTGTGTATGTGTGTTTGGGGAAATCGCCCGTAAAAAAAAAACAGAACAGAGGAGAGTCTGCTTGTGAAAAACAAAAGGATGCGACAGATCCCGTAATAAAACAAGAATCAACATTGCTTTTCTGAGAGGGTAAGAACTGAGGGTTTTGAAATGATGTAAAGGCGACACGGAGATGCCATTTTTATTATTCAACGGGTGAGTAAGGTTGTTTATTTTCATTGTAAAGCATTATCTATTGTGAAGGGTCATTTCATTATGGTTGTTGTAACGCTGAGGTGGAATTTATTTTCAAGGAAGTACCGTGTCTATTAATGAGTAAAGCTACAGTAACTTCAGCTAGTCAGCTTGAGATCCTTTCCATCTAATCTGGTTATTTCTTTTATCTGATATATGATATATTTTATCTGATACATTTCTTTTATCTGATATATAATGTTTTATGAGCAGTATAAGCTCTTATTTTAGTTATAAGAACTAAATGTCGTCCAATAGTGGATTTTACCGATACCGATATTTAGGTTTAACCGTACGTGCCGATAACCGATTAATCGACCGATATTTTTATAATGGACACTAGATAAAAAAAACAACACTCCAAGTAAAAAAGTGTTGAACTGAAATGTGCTAAATTAAATATATTAAAATAGGAAGCTCTAAACGTTAAAATATTACAGGTTTCTTTAGCTATAACCTAGAAATTTCATAGGTAACACTTTGCAAGTCCAATTCGTAAACAAGGATGTATTAGCTAGCCTTCATGAACTATATGCATTTTGCAATATACATTTTTTACAGAATGTATTAATATTTGAGCAAGACAATTGTACCTTGATCATTCATGTTAGTTCATTCATAGTACATTAACTAGGTTAACGGATCAAATAAAACTTAAAACTAAATTTAAAATGTATTAAATGTTGACATTTAGAAACTAACAATGTACAATATTACAACATTTATTAACCTTAGTTAATGCTAAAAATTCAGTCTTATTGTAAAGTGTTACCATTTCATATAAATCCAAAGAGTCTGCTATGTTCAAAGATGGCCATCTTTAAGGCCAGAGCATTCAAATTGCATAAATGTATAGTCTCGCACTTTATTTGCTTCTATATTAGAACACTTGATGATTATCTAATCAAAATAACAATATATATCGCAGTGATAAAAAAATAATAGAATCGAATACGTTTCTGATTTGTTTGTTTCTGTCGACTGCGTGAACATATCAATGTTGAGAAAGCAATCACGTCACTAGCTTTAAATATGCAACTTCACCGGCTAATGAATGCATAAAAGTGACCAGCTGGATATAAACTAATACAAAAAGATGGTAACAATTGCGACATTAAACATTTGGGTCAGGTCTGCGTACGTTTTTGTCACATTGTTTTAACCACTTGAGGTACTAATGTTAGAGTCCTCACAGACTCGACAGCAAACACACAGCTTTTCTATCTCTGCTAATTCTCTGCTAGTCAGCAAATTAATTACTTTATAATGAAATGGCAACACGGACTGTAGTGTTCTGTATTCACACCGTTTCGCTGTCAGTGTTTTAAATGCACATCTGAAGTGTCAGTTCTCTCTATGCAGCGTGTTCTCGCTGGGCGATATAGCCTCAAAATTCTATCACGATATTTCAAGAATATTTGCGATAATGATATTTATGACGATATAGACATTTTCTTGTTGTTGTTGAAAATTTTCTTATGTTTATCTCGCCTAAATGTTTGCTCACTCATTGCGTTTTTACAATGTGGTAATTTTGTTGTTAAGAGTTTATTCAACACAAGGAAGCTTGATTTCAATCTTTGAATTAAATGTTAAATGTGTGTAGGTCTAACACCAGTATTCAGAAATACTACAGAAACATAATAAAGTAATCAAATGTAAAATAACACAGTCTTTTAGTTCTGTTTCCTGATTAAATTAAATACATAGGCTAATAATTGTCATTCATTACAATTAAAGCTATCTTTTGTTGTTTTGACGACAACATTAATGACAGACGCATAGCCTATGGCTGCTGTCACTTTTACAGCTAGTGCACTGTTTAAGATGGGAAGTTTGCGTTTTTCCCCCCATTAAAGCGATATAATCCGCGAAAAATTACTTTAGTTTCTCGCGAGCTGTACTCTATGTATGCACGCAGTGCAACTCTCTCAGAGAGTGCGCGAGTAGCTTACTGGATAGCTTAAAACCGCTTGAATGTTTAAACTGATAAGAATTAAGAAGACTTGAAAATTATAAACTTTAGTTACGATGCACTGATGGCTAGATTGTGCAAGAGACCATTCAGTCATGTCCCGACTCCTAAACGCGCGCGAGAGAAGACGCGCGTCGGCAGCCCCGCTGAACACTCAAGCTGTTTGTGAAATTGCTAAATCGTCATCGGAGGCTGACAGGCTGCTCTCGCGCTCAGACAGGTGTTGTTGTTGTGCGTGCTAGGGAACGTAAATGCGCCATACGTCATCGCGTCGCTCCAGCAACGGACGCAACCCAGAAAAACTATCGCTATGGATTTGTGCCGATAACCAGTTCTACTAATCAACTATCGGTACCAATATATATCGGCAAAATAGATGAATCTGTCGACCTCTAATAAGAGCCATATTCATCCGCACAGTCAACTAGAGCCAAAGCACAATCAAAACAATGTTCTTCAGTAAAATGCATGGGTTTTTGTTTAACCACGTAGGGACACAAAGTTACAATGTAGTGTAGGCCTACCTTTTAGCAACTTCACATAATCAGTGCAGAAAAGGTGGGAAAACATAGGCCTAATGCACAGGTCATGTGACTAGACATAAAATCTCACATAAAGCTAGTCAGATTTGGCCAATTTGAATGCAAATTTGATTTTTGCTCAAATATTTTTGTTGCTTTTAGCCGTTTAAGCAACGTTTTATCATTTAAACCCATTCATCCAAAACCAGAAGGAAAAAAAGAGAAACCTAGTAAATCCCACTTAACCTACTGACTAAAATAGCTTCTATCAAAGTCCTTTTTCTTGAGAAAGTTTCACGCTGGGAGTACGCCTGACAGCATGTTAAGCTTCACTGAATAGCGTTTAAACAATCTGTAATGTCTGAATCACAATACTGGATCGCCCCACCTTTCATTAATATTCTTTTCAGACTACAGCCACTAAGCTTCAAAGACATACATGACCCCCTACAGGACACGCATGAATAGATGTAGAATGGGGTTTAGATGTTATCAGCTCAAGCTATTTGACTGAATGAAGCTTGTGAGCTTCACTGGTTCATTACAGCAGTAGTTCATTAGCAAACTAATTATTATTACAAGCTTGTGTGGAAATTAAGATTATTGATAAACATTTTAAACATAATTGATAAACATAAACATGCTAAAACAGTTAGACATTTTATCAGTTCATGCATTCCCAAGGAATCAAACCTATGATCTTGCTAGTGCCATGCACAACAGTATAAACACAAAAGATTACCACTGGGAAACAGAAGAAACACAAAAGATTACCACTGGGAAACAGAAGAAACACAAAAGATTACCACTGGGAAACAGAAGAAACATCTAACGGGTAGTTACTAGTCCCCTAGTGTGCACTTCATGCCCCCAATTTAAGCAAGAACTCATAAACTCCATTTGGAAACCTTGCTGTCACTAAACACTAAACACACACACCCTCTAAGTTACAGGTAAACTCTCGCCAATTCTGGCCCATCCTGTTTTAAAGCTCTGCAGTTTGACCCAGTTTTCATAAGAAAGATACATTCCAGTTTATTTCCAAACATTCCCTTGCAGTGCCCCAGTGGAGCCGACCAAATAAAAATACCTTGACACTCACCTTAACATGCCTTGTGAGAGTTCCTGTAGCATCAATCCTATTATTTACAAACCCCAAAGATGTGTCCGGGGCGAACTGCAGCACGCCACCAATGCAATAAACACATCTGACAAAAAACATACATCCTGGAGTATTACCACGACAGTTAATTCAGTTTTCCAGTATCTGGAAGATGAAGCACCTGCTATGAGAAGGCCTTCTGTTGATCATCTCAGTGCTTTGGATTATGGTGGTAAGATATGGGAATTATGGGACATTAGGACTGAGATACATTATATCATGCCAACTGTTGCCACATTTTTTAAATTTGGCCAAACAATAATTTCATAGTGCATCACCGCATAACCAACGCGCTGTGAGGATAAAATATTACATAGAAGCTTACTCCTCCTCATTGAAATTTGTCTAAAACATTTAGGTCGATTACAAATGAATTATAGGCATATAATTAATTATTAACCGTCTATAATATCTCTGAACACTGCAATAATTAGTCAATGAAAATTAAAAACAGCTTTATTTCAAAAACATTATTTAACAAATTAATAAAAGAGGCACGGTGCAGATACATCGCAGGTGGCTTGGAAGACGTGGGTGGCCTAATATATGGTTGATCCATTTTAAAACACAAACTAGATTTGTAGCTAGTTTGAACTACAGAACTTAAAGACCTTTTTTAGTTTTGAATGCTGCAGATAAAATGGTTAAACTTCTGTTTTCGCGCAGGTGCAGTGAGGGAAAAAGCACTGAGTTTAGGGCACTCGGTTCGTAGCTCTGCTTCAACTGAGCCATAGTCACAAGGAGCGACCAAAATATCCTGACATGCCAGAAATTCTTCCGAGCATCTGATTGCCTGTCAGGAGAGGTTAAACGCCTCTCGTTTCCCCCTAGGGGTGTAAATCGGACAGTTCATCACGATACGATACGATATCGATTCTCTCAGCCAGCGATACGATATTTGCCAATACCTCAAAAAATTCTGCGATACGATTACGATTCAGGGCTATATCAATCGATTTATCGATATTTAGATATTATGTGCCAAGTGTAGACGAGTGTACACAACCTCTTTGAAAATTGCACACTCTCTCCCAATTGGGACATTTACAAGTTGTTTGTTACAAGTAAAAAAAACATGTCAATGATATATGAAAATGAACAAGAACGGAGTTATCTGTTTTTCCAAATGAACTCTATAACAGTAGAGTTCATTTGCAAAAACAGATAACTCCATTCTTGTTCATTTTCATTATCATGGTTTTTTGTTTTTTTTATTGTGCATTTGAATATCAATGAAACTGCGGCTGGGTTGTTTTGATTGAGTAATACTAACTAAAAAAATACAAGTAACTTATTTTTTTTGTGTGTGTGTGTGTGTGGCAAAAGCAGATAACTCCACATTTCATGTTTTAGACTTATGATACATAATAAAACACTTAATCTTTGTAACGTTAATTTGTGACAAAGGGTTAAGTCAATCTTTTCAGGCGTCTATTTCTGCTGAGAAAAGTTATGTGAGGATGTGTAGAGTGTCAAAATAAAGGTACCTTGTATCGATATTTTATGTGTGGCATCGATGCATCGTATCTTTAGACGTTTGATAGATGCATCGATCCATATCGATGTATTGTTACACCCCTTTTCCCCCTGTACACTTCAAGAACACTGCACGAGAACCGACGCACGACAAAGTTGAAAATCGGCCCGACCCGAAAAAGAGTCGCACAAGTCAGAATTCGGCTCAAAATCGGACGAAATCGCACAGTGTATGTCCGCCTTAAGCTGACAGCAGCCATTCATTTACATACCCAGAGCTGCTCTATGTACTGAAAACATCCTTCAATGTCAGTCTCGATCAAGTCCCATGACAACACTCTAATTAGAAGTTAAGATGTGGTTAGTACAAACAGCTCTCGAGTTTGATTGCCTGAATCCCAAACAAGGTGTCCTGCTGTTAGATTTGCATAGCAAATTACCAAACTATTACATCTGCTGGACTGGGTGACCAAAAGGACTAGAGGTGCATCAGAGTTTGGACAACCTTTGAAAACATTTGGATGGTCAAACAACCATGGCACTTAATCTGTCATAACCATAAAATAACCCATCAATGACTACATGTGTGCATATATGAAACGTACATGATCAACACAACACTGTTTATCAGAAAGATTCATGACCCAACTATCAACAACAGAGCCATGCAACTGTGTGTGAACTAGTCATTACAACTCATCAACAAGCCAATCAACCCCCAACAACAATAAACCTGTTAATGAGGGCATCAAGTTTACAACATCCAGCACAGCTGACAAATTAAACCAAGGAAAAAAGTAAACAGAAAGCCCTTGCAAAAAAAAAAAGAATAGGCTACCATGTTTTTGGACAATTACTATGGTGCACTTGGAAGTACTTTGGAGTACCATGTGTATACTATGGTACACCCACAGTACTTTTTTGTAAGTGCATGGTACTCATAGTTTACATACTTCAAAGAATACCATGGTACAAGCATGACACTAGTTCAAAAAGAAATTACCATGGTAAATACCCAAAACAAAACATAACAGTAGTGTTGAACTTTGAAATAGACCTTACAAATTGAGTACTATAATGGAATCATTCTGCCTTGATGGTATATTATATATACTATGGTACATTTAATAAATACCATGATATTTACAGGAAACTCAAAGAATACCCCGCTAATACCATGGAACACCCAAAAAATCTCTTGCTTACAAAAAAAACCCATAGATTGCCATCGTTTTAAGACATGTAGTAATTCAAAAGTTTCTTGGACACGTACCATGGTACAACCCATATTATACAATATGGAAATCCATATTATACAAATTTCAGTACCATGGTAAATATCAAAGTACCGTGGTATTATCATTTGACACACCATCACTGACACTGTAGGCCTACCATGGTACTGCCACAGTAAATCTTTGTAAAGGAAATTACCATGGTACAAGTACTGTAAACACCATGGTGCATGGATGTATATTACGGCACTGAAAGAAAACACATTCATGTAGAACGGTATTTACATTGTACTTCAAGGTACATCTAAAATACCATGGTAAAAACATGGTATTTACCATGGTACTTCTGGTTATGTTAGGTGTATTCACTGCAAATGTTCGAATTAAAGAGTTTACGTTATAATCTAATAAATAATGGTGTGACAGTGGTATTTACTCAGGTTTGTCCTTTATTTTGTAAGCTTAGCTGTTATGCTGCTAACAGCAGATGCTAACCACCACAGGGCTGTTAAACAACTGACCGCTGCCATTTCTCACAAATGTATAATCGTCAGCGCCACCATTTAGATTCATGACAGATTTTAAATTACGACTAGATCATTCTGTAAAGTACATTGTCAAAGTGTACACGTTAAATGGGGTTTACAGTAGGCAGTAGAGCAAATCAACCCCCGTTAAACAAAGCGCGGCCTGCGGGGGGATCAAAAGCCTCGGTGTTTCCTGACGAATGAACATTAACACAAATAACCTCAAAATACAACATCGCCACGCGAATGCTTCTGGAATCTACACAAGCCGTCTAAAAGAAGAGGGACTGGTGTGAATAAAGCCCAGGTTGGTGTTTGTTAGAGATATATTCACCCCTTTCTGCGTTGTTTCTGTCCGGTGGTACCGGGCGCGGCCTCGACACTCGCCGGGGTCTGCGGTTAGTCGCTCTGACGGAGTTCATTTGACGGGTTTCTGGTTAAAACACACACCGCTGCAGCCCTTTCCTCTGTATCCTTACACTGTGCTGAGCTCGGGAAATGTAAATAAAAGTCTGAGGTGCATTGCACTGAGAATCTGCTTGGTCTAGGCTCCGGAGAAAAAGCTTTACTGTCCAGGAGCTCCGGTCCGACAGCTCCGATTTCGATTTTCAGTGGCAGGAGGAGCCATTTACACACACACTCACACTCATACACACACTCACACACTCACACACTCCCATAAACAACCACATGGCGTTGCACACCACCAATCACAATAGATTTTACCCTTACAAAAAGTACCATGGTAATATACCATAGTATTACTATAGTATAGGCTATAATATAGTAAATGCCATGGTACATGAAAATGGTAGCCTAAGCATTCACTACCATGGTGCCAACAATGTGCCATGATAGCAATACTAATTTACACTGTACCTACACCATGACACTTAACTCTGTATACCAAAAAAACAACATAATTGAATGCCTACATGTCCAAAATACCACGGTTATCCAAAAAAAAAAAAACATGGTAGTGCAAGTTTGTTTTGTTATGTCAGAAACATGTTACAGGTAAGTATCAAGTAATGGACAGGTAAAGGCATACTACTTTGATATATACAATTTTATTATATATGATTATATCATATTGATATATACTATTTTAATATATACTTTAGATTTAGATTAGAAAGTTAGTTTGTTAGTCTAGTAAACAATGCAACGTCATGAGGTGCATCTTCATCCATATATTTATATTGTTTTCAAAACTAGTTTTAGTAATCTTTAGATGAATACGTTTTTATGATATTTCATAGACTTTCATATTTAGTGAATGAACTAAAATAATCTGGTGTCATTTTTGTACAGTCTATAAGAATCACCTTTGAATAATGAGCCATTGATGCAGGAGGTTTTTGCCATTTTATATGAATAAAGTGATATGAGTATGAAGACAAGCATGTTTTTGTCTGATTTTAACAAGTTGCAGCTGGTTAGAAAATAATTTTATGTCAAGACAAAGAAAAAGAGTGTGGTTCTCATTTTGGGTTGCATTTCCTTAAAGCATTGTAAGCCTAAGTAGGTAGTAGAAACCATTGGCACCAATAGTTTCAACATCAGCTTATGACACAGATAGCAACATTGTGTCGGCCCAGATTCGGCCCACACCTGACAGGTGTGAAATGATGATCCGGCGCCCCGCTCCTGTTTTCCAGATATAAAGCCCATCGGGCAAAAGCAATGCCACATGTCAGCCAATAGCAAAGAAATAAACCAGAACCGGACCTTATCTGAGCCACAAAATCTGTATAGAGTAATCTCATCTTTAAAAAGTGCCTGTTAACAAGCAGAATCACTGAAGGAAAGAAGAGAACAGAAATAGAGACGAGCAGTAACACAGGAACTACAACTGACTTCCAGCCACAGCCTTAGATCAAATCAACATGTGAATAAAACACATTAAATCTCTCAAGATCTGATTACACAACTCCAAAAACAGCATTACCAGCTTCACTCACTACAAACCAGTTCGATTTTATTTCTGCAATTCGTCTACAAAAGTTCTTATTCAGAAATAACAGGGGTTTAGATCTAGATAATGTTGATGTTTTATTGAAAATGTTTAATTTCGAAGTCACCTTTATGGTGATCAGTGTTTCATCATTAGATGAACTCTTGATCCTTGAAGTTAATTCTCTTCCAACAATTACAAAAGTGTTTTATTAAAGGCACTTGTATGTTGTTACCTAAAGAGATTGAAGGGAAAAAACAGCTGGAGTTGAATGCTTGACATTTGAAGGAGTGTCATAAAATGATTTAATCACTGGTGTTTTTTATGTAATTTGATGATTTACTTACAGGTTGAGATGTTTCTGAACTGTTAATAAAGATGCTGTGATAGAAAGATCACTGTAATGCATCATTATATGAAAAGGTGAACAGAAGTTTGGCATTGAGACACATTTAGACATCTCATCATACACACCTCAACAATGGTGACAGAATATTCAGATAAAGATCAGCGCTGAACATCATAAAACAAGCTACTAACAAGTCACAAGAAAAACTACAGCAAAAATAAAAGCAAATAGAAAGAATTAAAGAAAATTTTAGGACAGTTCAGCTGCATCATGTATTCATGCTGGGAGTTTTGTACTACGCTGGGACCCAACATGCATTGCAGCATGAAGCTTTTTGTTGATTGTCACCATTGTTGAGACTCATATGCTGATTGTTGATGTCTGGATGATGTTCAAAATTTCTAAAATCCCCCATAATAACTGATTGCAGCAACACTGCTGGATCACATGCTGGAATATCACAGAGTTGGTCATGCAAAATGTATTACTGGCACAACACTCTATTGGTCAGTTTTTAAGATGTGATAAGATCAGATAATCAGATTTTTGCAATCAATAGTCAGCAAACATCACCTGGTCTCATTTTCTCCTTTCTTTGCTGTTGCAAATATGTTTTATAAACATATAAACATAAAAAAGGTCAAGGGTCAAGAGCTGAACTAAAGCATATGCTAACCACCATAATGGTGATGAAATATTTTCAATAAAACATCAACATTATCTAGATCTAAACCCCTGTTAATTCTCAATAAGAACTTTTGTAGTCGTATGACAAAAATAAAGTCAAACTGGTTTGTAGTGAGTGAAGCTGGTAATGCTGTATATGGAGTCTTGTACAGCAATCAGATCTTGATATTTAATATCTTCTTTATCTGCAGTTGATTTCATCTAAGGTTGTGTGTCTATAAGTCAGTTGTAGTTGTATTTGCTCGTCTCTTTTGGGGCTGGATCATCATTTCACGCGTGTCATATGTGGGCCGGATCTGGGCCCTTGTGTCTAAAGATATAAGAACACTTCATTTTCCAGAATGCATTGCTTTTGTTGATTTTTTTTAAAAGATTTGTTGTTGTCTTTTAGTAAATTCCACTTCCTGTCTCTCAGATTCAAATTCCAATAATCCTTAAAGTAACTGAAAAATAAGAGTACCTTAAAACTCTGTAAATTACTGGAAGTTTGCTTTTATATACCATATTTTTATGTGCATTATTTGTAAATATATTTTCATTGTATGCTCCTTGAATTTATTGTAACTGTGTTTAACAATGATAATGCCCTTTTGCTTTTTGAAAAGGTTTGATAAACGTATATTTAAAAAAATATTTAAATTCCAATTCAACTTCCTGTGTGTTGCGGCCAATTCAATTCAAATTCGCCCACGTTAAATAGAGCCAATTCTACAATTGAGAATTTAGCACAACCCTTATGTTTAGACAAAATGACAGATTGCTAATGGTAATTTTATTATTCATCATAAATTATTAAATTTTAATGTTGCAGTCATTTGTGCCCCCTTTGCGCAGCAGGTGATAGTAACTAAGCAGGCATTTAAAATCACAAAATTAAATCATATATGTTTTGAGGGCAATTTAATAATGCATCAGCCTTCATATAAACAACATGACTGTGGATGTTTGAACTTGATCATAAACAAATTGAAGACACATATTTAAATAACATTATATATGCGGAATAGTGAGTTTATGGCACAGAACTAAATGTTTGGCCTGGGTGTGTTTTCACAATTTATCAATCAATCAATAAATCAATCAATCAATCAATCAATCAAGCAGTCAAACATTAATCAATCAATCAATCAATCAATCAATCAAGCAGTCAAACATTAATCAATCAATCAATCAATCAATCATGTAAGTTTAATCATGATAGTTATGCAAGTAACATTATAAACAAGATAAGTAAAAAATATTAATTACTCCAAGATTTTTCAATGATAACCACTTACAAAAAAACATTAAATAATCAAAGACTTGGTGTATTGTCAACACATTAAACCGAAAATATTACAGATAAGATGAACTAATTCTGACCTTGTAAATGGGAGAGTTGTTCTATAGTTTGGCCACTAGATGTCCCTGGAGATCACTGTATTACAACACACCAACTAGAGAATATCTTTCATTTCTGCCCATATACGTATATGTGCTTTCTATGCTGTTCTGTGTGGTCTCTTATTGGCACAAGAAGAGTTCAAGAATTCAGTGATATTCTGGTTGCAGACTCTAATAGGCTACATTGTTCTGTCCTCATCAGATGAAAGTGTTGTTCATATAGTTGTTGAAGATTCAGTCATTATCGTCTTATAGAAACTGTGCATGTGACTTAACAGTAATTAGAGTAGTAAACAGTAATAAAAAGTTGATGTCTAAAATCTAAAAGTCTAAAATCCCTCATAATAACGGACTGCAGCAACACTGCTTTATCACATGCTTTAATATCACAGAGTTTGTAATGCACAACACTCTATTGATCGGTTTTTAAGATATGATGAGATCAGAGAATCAGATTATTTCATGATGATTATATTTCGATCAATAGTCAGCAAACATCACCTGGTCTCATTTTCTCCTCCTTTCTTTTCTTTTATATTCAAGTATTCCTCAAATATGGGGCAGAACCCAGCAAAAACAAATAAAAAATGTATGCAAAATTTTGCTACCGTTCCCATTAAGTTATAAAAACATTATATTTGAATTTACTTTTTTAAATGTTTTAAAATGGGAACGCTACTTTGGAACAATTAACATTTAAAAAACAAACAAAAAAAGTTCTGTGAACAATGTATAAATAATTTTTGTTGTGAGAACATTATTAAAGACCAGATAACATTGAGCAAGCGTTCTAACTGTTGCGAAAACCTTGCCAGAACGTTCTGAGAGCATGCAAATGATTGTAAACTCAGCTCTTGTGCAAATAATAAATCAGCTGATCATAAATCGAAACCTTGAATCAAATATTGAATATACTACATAATATGAAGGCAACAATTGTTAGTGCCTGAATGTGTACCTGCTGTCAGAGAATATTGTTCTCCTGCTATAGCACACGTGTGAGGGTGTGGCACACACACACACACACACACACACACACACACACACACACACACACACACACACACACACACACACACACACACACACACACACACACACACACACACACACAGAGCTTCCTGTCACTGGCAGCACCAGCTGGAGTTCTCTGATAGCCAGTGTGTGTGTGTGTGTGTGTGTGTGTGTGTGTGTGTGTGTGTGTGTGTGTGTGTGTGTGTGTGTGTGTGTGTGTGTGTGTGTGTGTGTGTGTGTGTGTGTGTGTGTGTGTGTGTGTGTGTGTAGCAGGATGTGGCATGTCGCTCACATCAACTGTTCAACACATGCACAGTTCCCTTTGGTTGGCACTACAGGAACCGATACTGCTTGTTGTCAAGGCCAGGACTGACTGCTCATTTCTGCAGGACTATATAGGCTAACACACCTGATCGACTGAGATTTCTCTGACTGAGGTTGGTGCCTCTCAGTTCCATTCAAAACGACTGCAAAAACTCTTCTTAACTTTTATCCAGAACTTTGTCACTCTTTTATAGTGCATTCAGGTTTCTTACATGCATCAAACCCTTGACCGTGCTGTTGCTTTTTTGTACCATGTTTTACCAGTCTTATTGCTTCTTTTTTAAATGCATGTGATGAGGAAGTGTTCTTTGGGGATCAAACCCTTAACCTTTGAGTTGCTATAGTGGCAGTGGCAGTATTTATTATTATTTATATGCTATTATTGATATTTTGAAATAGGTTATATTTTTAGTTTGCAATATACAATGCCAGGTTAATTAGACAAATAGATTAGGGAACATGCTAAAGAAAAGGAGAAATACTGAGAAGAAAGGGTTTTCTTTTTGTCCTAGTGCTTTTCTATACTAGTGGTTCTCCCACATTTTGGTTATCTTAGAAATTTGACCTAATTCCTAAAAAAATTATACATATGCATTTAGGTTGAGTGGGACACATTTTGCCATTGAGACGACTGGGGGAAAGTTTCACAATCAACCTGAATTCACCATATATATTATTATGCTTTTAAAAAACAATCAAATATTTTACAAGAATGGTTGACACACACACATACAGTCAACATAACATGCATAACATTAATACTGACTAATTAAGGCTATCAAATAGCAGTCCCAAACTATTTTTTGTTAATATAATAAAGTTAGTAAATTTGTTTAAGCCACCAGTCATTTAAAACATATACAAAAATAACACACAGTGAAAATGAAGTGCTATTATGGGGTTACAGAACCAATAGTTACCTTGGTGAATAGGTAAATAGGCTACAACGCAATCGGTCTTGGTTTTGTAGTTGTTTTTCTTTGTCAAACATGTGGGTTTTATTTTTTTAGTCTATGGTGTTTTGGTGTGTGACGTCACCTCAGCGGCATTTCTAACATAATATGGACTTGGTCCTGATATATATAATAAACATCATACCTGCATGCAAAATGCAAATCCTTCCCAACTAACAAACAAAGTAGAAGTTACGTATTGTATTGGTAATTTCATGACAACTTAACTGCTCGTAATATATTTAGCTATTTATATAGGGAAGTGGTAGGAGCGCACACCTCCGCATGCAACAGGACAGGAAAAGTTTGTTTTTCTGAGGTGAGAGACTTTTGTAACATGTTAAGTTACGAAAATAACTTTAGAATAATTAGCACAGATAATAGCCTGACAACATCGCAGATACTGAATCATGACAACGCGTTTTTCTCAGACTTTATTAAAACTGCGTCTGACAGAAGAGTCAACGAACCGGGGCCGGTTTCACAAAGCTGTTTTAGACCGGTCTATAGTGTTAGACAAGTCTAAAATTTGCTCATAGACTAGTCTAGTGCAAGTTAGACTGTTTCACAAAAATAAAGACTTGCTTAATTTAGACCCAAAAAATTAGACACCTTAACCCAGGCTAACTCAGGTCTAAGACTATGTTACCTTTACCAAGTGTCAAACCATTCGGATAAAGTAAAAACATTAAAATTACAGAAGCATCAGGGGCCGGTTTCACAAAGCTATATTAGACCGGTCTATAGTGTTAGACAAGTCTAAAATTTGCTCATAGACTGTTTCACAAAAATAAAGACTGACTTAATCTAGACCAAAGAAATTAGACACCTTGACCCAGGCTAATTTAGGACTAAGACTCTGTTGCCTTGGCAACCAGCAGTAACAATCAGTTACATTACAAACAGCCAAAAGAAAAGGGAAAATGGCTCATAATGTGTGGTTTGCTGACGACGTTATGGAGAGAGCTATGAGAAGGGAAAGGGTTTTAGGACATTTCCTCTTAAATATGAATTTTTTGGCATCTTGTACCATGTTTTTGTATCTTTTCTGTACGTCTTTAACGCTCCGCTCAACGGTCGGATTAACGCTGTTAACTGTCGTAGCAATCTTTTTCCAAATTAAACATTTCTTCTTGTTGAAGAAATGCATTTGATCATGTGATGCACTGACCGTTGTAATCAGACCGGTGTGATCGTACAGCCGAAAGGGTTAATTCACTTCGCGACCGCTAAAAGGTGTGCTCTCTAGAAGACCTTATGTAGCCCCGCCCCTTTCCAGCGCTGCGCTTGTTGTCTTTTGTCTTCCGGTTTGTATTTCCACAGCGATTTTACATTATGAATGAACTGCTCATTTTAAAATATTACTGGTCCACTGACATTTGTTATGACATCCGCTTAAAACATTACAATGCTCATGATAACTTCCGTTAACTCTACAATCAGTAAATCCACTACAGCAGCCAAATTACTCTTTGTCAGCGATGCCATAGAAATATACAGAGCTACCGTAAAACCGGAAGTTCAAAGATAATATTGTAAAGATGGCTGTTTCTCTTGCGCATAAGGTCTATATGGGTATGATCGAAATTCGGAAATATGCTAATTACATCCGCCATGTTTTTACCGTCACTTGACTTACCAGCATCAGTTGCAACTCTTTACTTCCATCTATAAATCTCCTGTGGCCTCTTGGCTCATGCACACTTCAGAATCTTAAAGGAAGTAGTAGGTCATCAGGGGACCTATGCATTCTACATAGTAGGGAAGTAGATATAATTAGTTTTTTTCCCCAGGAGATGATCAAATGGGTGAAAAAAAACAAGAATATCACTTGGCCTCTATTGACTTTGACGCTTACTGCCCGCCTAGCAACTGCATAGCAACGTACTAACAACTTCTCAGAATGCCTATAGCAACGTCCTGGCATTGTAACATTTGCACAGGCAAATCCCACTCAATTTTTAATCAGATGTTTTATCTGTTATACAATATGCTGTCAGTGGTCAGAATGTATTTTTTCTTGGTCTTAATCGTCTTTTTTCATCTAGCTCGCCGCTCTCTTAGTGTGATCTAGGCCGCTGCCATGACAACCGTATCATGTAAAAATCACATGCCCTTGTGATGCTATCTGTCTGGCCATTGCTCTCAAACCAGTACTGACACAGTTATCGACTTCTTCCGGACGGCGTGTTATTACTCGGCTTAATCTAATGTTTTACCCCAAACCTGACTTTACGTAACCATAAACGTCTCGTCTTTGTCCTTGCAGAACCTCCACCTTCACTGTCTTCCTCGCTGAACATCTGAGACTTCATTTTACACACATCTTGTATGTCGAGTCTGCGGTTATTGATCCGCCTGCTCTGAGAGGTCGTTCCCCTCTTCAAAACAACACAGTGTTGGCAAAAAAAGTGTTTAGACTGTATTTTAAACATGTACAACAACATATCAAACCTTTTATTTTACAGAAAGGTATGTTTTACAAAGTAGAAAATGTTTGTTGTGGTCAGCAAATGTTTTTGAAAGAAGTCTCATGTTAGTGACTGCATTTATTTGATCAAAAATGCAGTAAATACAGTAATATTATGTAATATTATTGCGATTTAAAATAGCTGTTTTCTATGTGTAGTTGTAATAGTTCAGCATCATTACTCAAGTCTTCAGTGTCACATGATCCTTCAGAAATCATTCTAATATGATGATTTGATGCTCAAGAGACATTTATGATTATTATCAGTGTTGAAAACAGTTGTGCTGCTTCATATTTTTGTGGAAATTTAGATTTTTTTTAAGATTATTGAATGGATAGAAAGTTCAAAAGAACAGCATTTATTTGAAATAAAAATCTTTTGTAGCATTATAAATGACTATTTTTGTAAGGAATAATTGACTCCAGTCCATTTAATTATTAAAACATATGCACACCAGAGGTGGTCATCGCAGAGTGACTGTTAGCCTACACCTCGAGTGTGCATTATTTGCTTACTGTACGTTCAGACCGCCGCCTTGAGCTTCCAAAGTTACCGGAAGTCATTCATTTTCAATGGAAGCTGGCTTCTCTCAGCTGCAAGGAGCGTCAAATCCATCGGCGTCGCGTTTTGAGCGATCAGAGCGTCAATCAGAAAGTTGAAAGTAGCTCAACTTTATGGTAATGAGCTATGACGCGGTTCAGCGGCAAGCAGCGGCAAAACGCCAGCAACCAATCGGAATATAGATGTCCTTTGCGCTGGCTGATTTCGGAGAAACATGCCATAGATATAAACACTGTCTTTTGCTTTTGATGAAAGACTGTGTTTTTATATGTGCTTACATGTTATTGATTTGTGAATCTATGTGGAAAGCACATCGGTCAACAGCTGTTGTTTTTAATTGTGCTACATAAATAAATTGTCATTGTCATGTCGCCTTGGGGTTCTAAACATGCGTCAAAACCGCCGCCATCTTGGAACAGGGGTCTTGTCATAGGAAGTAGCTAGGTAACGCTGAATTCATGGATGATGCCGGACTTTTGTGCTGCGTATGGATGTTTACACGAACGAAATCTAAAAACTAGACAGCAAGGGATTATATTTCACAAGATTGTGACATTTTTTAATTTTTTTTAATTTCTGTGGACTCTATCATAAATACATGTCTGACCGTTGGAACGAACCACAACAACTAGAAAATCGCATTCATGACGATTTATGGTGATTTTATTTCCGTTAGACCTTTTCCTACATTGACGCTGATGAGGGGTTCCCCTGTTTCAAGATGGCGGCTCTATTGACGGATTCGTTCCAATGAACTGCCGTAGCCAAGGCGACCTCTAGTGTTTATATCTATGGAAACATGCGATGTAGTAACACCGAGTTACTTGATGCAAATAATAATAATAATAATAGCTAATTATTATTATTTTTTCTCGACCAAATGTGACCTAAAAATGCTGTCATTATAAAAGGCTTCTAGTGTCAATGTATTGCTTGTTTTTTCTGTTTACATTTCATGTTGTGACACTTCTCTTCTCTCCAACATAGAATGCTACGTCAGAGCGGCCAAAGCGTCAACAAGCTTCCCCGTACTTTTTGACAAGCGTCTTTGACAGGGGCCAGAGCTCGGCGGCGGTGTGTACGTACAGTAGCCTAATAATTCAACGCACCTCAAAACATTGTTCAGTATTTCAAGACACTTGTCAGGTTTTTGTCCTTAACACACTCTTGTGTCTAGGAGTAATTTCTTACGCATCTCATCCCACGCCTCCGTTGCTAATTCCAAAACGTCATTTTAGAGAAAGTAACAAAGGCTTCAGCCACTGATAGCAGACTAATGCAGTTATGAGAGAGAGAGATTAAGCAAGTGTTCGTCAAAAGCATCTAAACCGTAAGTTTATCTGCTTCAAGAAGAGCGTTCAACAAGCTTGTATAAGGCCCCGTTGTATAAAATCAGTTTAATGCATCCTTGCTGAATAAACGTATTCATTTCTTTCCAAAGAAACTTGCTCATTCAAAGCTAATACTAAAAATGTTATCTATTTGACATTCAGAGTAGTTCAGTTCAATTCCATATGCCGTGAAATAGCTTTTAAAACATACAGAACTAGATGTTTTAGCAAACGGTATGCAGATTTCACTGGGATTGGGATATTTATAGACACAATGGTGCTTTTGAGTCACAGGGAAGACATTTTGTTTAATGAAGATGGACTAGTGTGATGTGTTTTTAGTTTTTCTATAATAGACGTCTCAGCTTAGGATGTTTTTTTGCAGGATTTATGTTTGCTAATTTGATTGTATTTCAGAAAACAATCGGTAATGTGTGCGCAGCTGCTCACAGACGTGCTCGGTCTTGTCTGATTGTTGGATCCAAATGACGTAGTGACTGACAACTATAATGCAATGCTGGGTGATAAACTGCACCCAATGCCATTTGTCACTTATTTTTGAGTTTAAGAGTGTCTGTCTATAGTTGTTATTTTGCTAGTGATGTAATCTGATCCATTTTTTCACTATAGCCAACATCCCGTACATCTACATCAGTTGCCATAGTAATGACTTCAGCGTCAGCACGACGCCAAGAGACTTTCTCATACAACATCTGAGAGGAGCTGTTA
Organism: Siphateles boraxobius; assembly: GCF_051911475.1. NCBI lineage: Eukaryota > Metazoa > Chordata > Actinopteri > Cypriniformes > Leuciscidae > Siphateles > Siphateles boraxobius. Next base: position 1,846,372 of record NW_027509201.1, on the reverse strand, counting down.
GTGAGGAGAGAAATCAGGACGTTTTGCCTCTGCTCACGTCTCAATTCCTCATTTTTATATAGTTAAATAATATAATATATTAGCTATGTAATAAAATATGCAGATTATGAAAACAATAAATAATCAAATAAATAAATAAAATAACTATAATAATTTAAGCTTTTTTTAAATAAATTTTACAATCCCTTTACAATCTTAGACTTAAACTGAATTGTGAATAATTTTGCTAGTTTTTGGGCCTATACAATTCATGGTAATATTAATACATGTATTTGTATATATTTTAAGTGTTTTTTATATTTATATGTTTATATTAATTAATTAATTTTGTTTCTTTTAATTGATATTTAATCATGATCTAACATAAACATTTGTGTTTATATATATATATATATATATATATATATATATATTATATACACACATAATTGTCTTGCCTTTTCATTTTGCATAGCTATTCTGTGCTCAACTCTAAAATATTTTATCAGCTAAAAAAAGCTTTTTGCAAGTACAATCTCTATAAAATGACTTTACTTTAGTACAATTCTGGTACTGCGTTGGGTCATCATTTGATGTCCAATGTAACAATCTGGAAGAATCCACTGTTCTAGGTAACAGGTACTTCATTGATAATGGGGTTCATTGATACACACTTATTTACCACAAATAACCATCACAGCCACACACTCAGATCATACACTCGAGCACGTACAACAGTTCTCACAGTTTACCTTCACACCTCCCCGTCACACACTGCGAGTGTGTCATACTGCAGCCCACACACATGCCAACGCTCCAGCCAGGGTGCATGCTGGGAGTCAGAGGCTGTTGCTGAAGGATTGCTTCTGTATTTGACAAATAAGGAAGTCTTAGATGATAACAAGGACAAAAGGTGTGTTCACGCCATATCATAATTAGTGCAATTACTTGATTTCAACTTGTAAAAGGGTTAACGTCCTCTCAGAGCTCGTAATTACAGCTTGTAAAATGGGAATTTTCTGAGAGCTCCACATGACCACTGTACCACCTGTCGTCTGCAGATTCATTTAAGAGTTGATATAGAAACACATAATTCCCAGTCCGAATATAACGTCACATCTTGTCACCTTGAGACTACGGTAATTACGACATGGCGTGAATGCTGCATAACTTTACCTAAAATATCCAAAATTACTTTTATACAGAAATTTAAAACATCCATTATAGAAGAGCTGTTTTCAATTTATATGTTTTAGAGCATAACGTCTTCGAACCCTAAAATAAGAATGCTTTAGTACTTCTTTAAGGAAAATTAAAATGTGTCACGGTAAAAAATGAGTTATGACTTTTAAAAACAAATTAAAAATTTTTTGAGAAAAAATATTTATAATGATAAAAAAAAAGTCATATATAGCCTATATTATAATTAGGGTGAATTCAGGCACATAAATTGGGAAAATTTCACCATAGTGGCCTTCATTACAATCCATTTAAACAAAACACATACAATTTTAATACATTCTAACTGATTTAGGTTGTTAAAAATGCAATTTACCAAAAAGTGTCCCACTTTACCTGACTTCGCCCACTTATTACTCATATAGGCTACTGCAATAATAAACATTTCTCATTAAATAATCAGATTTATTGAGTTCCAACTAAACGACACATAAAAACAAATTTGATTGTTAAAAAACACAGTATTTTACTGTGTTACTTTTAGCTGTGCTCAACTGTAAAATATTTCATCAGCTAAAAAAAGCCTTTTGTAAGTACAATCCCTATAAAAATGCTTTATTTAAGTACAATCCCTATTAAAATGCCCTTTATCTCATCCTCACAAAAAAAGAAAAGAAACAAAACAATAACTATGGAAAATTCAGAGTGTGTAAGCCCTGATAAAAGAGGTGCATTTAAGCCATTGTCTGTCTGAATTGCATTTTTAATGTTTCCTGTTAAATAAATGAATAGGTCTGGACACAACGAGCGTGGCGTCATGGCCCATTTACCTCCAGTGAATCAACAAGTCCGTCTGCTAAGTGCTAAGAGACAGATATCAGCACTAGTGCCATACACACACACACCCCACCCCACCCCTGGCCTGTCCCGTCACAGATACACCAGCCTCAGAGAAAGGGCAGATGGCTCATTACCATAAATAGGACAGTGAGAGCGAGTGAGGACCCGCCATAAGGACACTGAACCCCCTCAGAAACATGTAAAAGAAGGGCCGGTTGCTAGGAGAAGGAGAAAGCGCCCTCGCCGCTGCTCTCGGGGCCGGTGCTCGGGGACAGATGGCGGATGGGTCGCTTTGATCCAGCGCTGTCGGATCTGGCAGCAGGAACTTCTCGCACCTTCTCCTGCCCGGCCCGAGCCTCACCGTACACTAAGAATAGATCAGCACTGCGACACTTTGTCCTTTAACCGTACAACCGTGATCCGTTATTAGAAAAATGTTATTGCTCTTTATGAACCCTGTAAAGCCTGACATGAAAAAAATTAAGCTTATTGAAACTTTAGGCTAAAAGAAATTTGTGCTCGGCAACGATTAATCGCGCTGAAATAAAAGTTTGGGTTTACACAATATATGTGTGTGTACTGTGTATAATTATTTTGTATATACACACACATGAATGTATATATTTAAGAAAAAATGTTTATACATATATATATATAAAATATTGATATATAATATATGTATACATATATATACAGTATACATGCAAATATTTCTTAAATATATACATGCATATGTATGTATTTATATATATATATATATATATATATATATATATATATATATATATACAAAATTATTATACACAGTATACACACTTATATTATGATTAAGCGCGATTAATCGTTGCCCATCACTAAAAAAAATATATATAATATAAAGTTTTATGTTTTTATCATATTTGATACATCAGTCTTTTATGTCTTATATATAATGTTATATGAGCTCAACACTCAACGTATATGAGCTCAACACGTGTGTGTGTGTGTGTGTCTGTGTGCGCGCGCGTGTGTGTGAGTGTGTGTGTGGGCGTGTGTGTGTGTGTGTGTGTGTGTGTGTGTGTGTGGGCACGCTTGTTTGTGTGTGTGTGTGTGTGTGTGTCATCATATCTAATAAATTCACTTTTGTAGACTATATGGGTGGAAGAAGACTTCATTTACCAGAATGCAAAAATAGTTCATATGTGCATAAACATGTGCATATTAACCTACTATGTTGGTTCAAATTGTGCAAAATATTTAGCTCCTTTTTACAGGATATCAATAGACCTTAAATCAGGATAGCGGCATATTTCATTTTTGACAGGAATGAAAACGAGGCTGTGAGGGATAGAAGTACACTGTGTTTAATACTGTTGTGCCGATTGATCAGCTGATGAAACATCTCTCTGAAAACAAGACAAAAACTGCATAAAATAGTTGTGAGTTGTGAAAATGACATGATCTAGGAGCTATACAGTGCTTACCATTGTAAAGACTGTAAGTCTATCTCTCACAGCCTCGTTTTCAGTTGATATGGTGCCTAAACTTAAGGCCAGGAGCACAAGGATCTGGTGCAACAGACTGACCATTACTGGGTCACTTCTTGACCTTCTCAGACTCTACCAGAGCGTTTGGAGAGAGACACACATATGCTGATCTAAAGCTCTTGAGACTCGAGTGTGAAGAAAAAGCATATGGGAGTGTATGATTTGATAAGTCATTGAATACTGTTAAAAACACCAGCTGACTGAATGCAAATGCTCTACATTTGTGCTTTTTTTTCAATGTGTTCTTTTTTCCGAGGAAACTCAAACATTGTTATTCATATTCATGTGAATTTGAATTGGCCATAACATACAGGAATATTAATTAAAAGTCAGGATACCTGAACTATAGGCTATAAATCAGCTAAACTTGTCGTGATACTAAGTAGCAAATATTATTTATGATTTATGAAAATAATATTGTTCTGAATGTGCTAATGCATTCACCTCCACACATCACTGCAAAACGATTAAACTTTATTAATTGTTTGATTGTTGGTCTTATGCATCAGAAGGATGTTTAAGCTGTTGTATCAACTGCTGTTGTGTTATTTTAGTTGCTAATATTTATATGCTAATATATCATATTATGAATTAGAATTTATTTCTATATTTTGAGTTTTTATTGTAATTTTATTTTCAGTTTTAGTAACTTTTGTATATGTACTTTTGACCTTTTTTTGCGTTTAAATTTTTATTTTATTTTAGTATTCATAAAAAAAATAGGTTAAATTTAGTTGGTTATAAGTTATATATTTATTCATTTATTAGTGAGTTATGTATTTAGTAATTTATTTTACTTTTGCAAGTATTTATTTATATAATTTATATACAAAATATTAAAATTATTTAATGATATAATCTATTTAATGTCCCCTCAAACCATTAGGAGAGATAAAACACAATATTTGTATTTTATTTCATCTTTATTTCAACTAACAAAAGCAATAGTTTTAGTTATAATTAACAATGTCAACACTGCACCCTAAACAGTAAATGTATTAAATGTGATAGTTTTCGACAACATTTTTGGATTTTCATAAGAAAATATGATTGATGTTCACCCATACAAAACTCCCACCACAATGCCAGGAAGTTGTTAGTGGTTGCCAGGGCGTTGCTAACTGTTCTAGTTTTTTTTTTTTTTTTTTTCAGGTCATTGCTGCAGTTAAGTGTTCAATATACAGCTGCCATAGGGCATTGTTAGGTGGTTTCAAGATATCATAACTTAAAGATAGAATTTTTTCAAATTAACTTTCTGAGAAAATATGCAAATGACTGAGAGACATTAACAAGAAAAATAGGGAAACTGGACTAACAAACACAAGAAATAAAGAAAGCTAATAATGACAATAGATGGCTGGCGTTAGCAGAAGTGTGTGTGTGTGTGTGTGTGAGTGTTATTATGTAAAGCGAGAAAGCAGAAGCTGCAGCCGTAGCCCCATTTCGCTGTCTCACCACCTCCCCGTGACTCCTGGTTGCGTAGGAACACAAGGCCCATTCTGCCCTACGGACACACTCCTCGCTTCATTAGGCCCTGCTCACTGAGGCGGGGCGAGCGAGGCAGCACGCGTTCTTCACACACACACACACACACACACACACACACACGGTTCCCCAAAATCCACCGAGCCTGCAGGCAAGGGGCACACACACACACACTCATGAGGAAAACACACTCATCAACACATCTGCGGCCTCATTCGGTGTGTGTGTGTGTGTTTAGTCTACTGTACATTTTCACATTTACATTTGCACCTTAAAACACACACACATAAATGCATAGTTCTGCCATGCGTTCGGATTGGTTCATTCAAATGTAATCTTCCCAGCCAATCGATTTCACGTATTCATTGCTATGTCCCTCCACCTCCCCAGCTCCACTTGCCTAGATCTGCTTCCCTCTCTCTAGCAGCAGCGACGCGTTTCCTTTCATTTACGTTTTGAGGATTTAGCAGAACTGGCTAACTGACTCGGGTCAGACCATCAGGCTGTTCCGACTTGCGATTTTCTTTTAAACGGACGATCCAATCTACGGAAAGTCACATTAACGTCCATTGATGGGGTCAAAACTTTTATACTATTGCTCTAATAGAGTATTTAAGCTTCACCAACCAAGTATCTATTAGCAACTACCTTAGGAAATGCTAGCAATGTGCTTAAACATGCTAGCAACATGTTAAAGCTAGAAAAGTGCTAATTATTGTTAGCTGTGTGTTAAAACATGCTATTAATGTGCTAATTCATGCTAGCAACATGCTAATTCTAGTTAGCAATGTGCTTAAACATGCTGTCTATCTGTCTCTCTGTCTGTTTTTCTTTTTTCACTGTTCCTTCAAAATCTTCAAGCTTCTTCAGACTTGCAACGCTTTCTAAGCCATCATCCAAGTTTGTCTTGACAACCTGTTTTTTTTAAATCTAGTTTAAGTATAAACTTAAGTATAAACTGTCTCTGCCTTATTACTTTGTTTCTTCGGTTAAACTTCAAACTTTTTGGACAGTCTTAAAAATAAAGGGTGTTTTTGCAGCGATGCAATAAATAAAAAAGTATGGTTCCCCAAAGAACCTTTCAGTGAACAGAAGTTCTTAAAAGAACCATTTTTATTCTTAGTGTGAAGATCATAAATCTAGGAAACGTTTTCCACTATAAAGACCCTTTTGTGGAATGGAAAGATTTCACGGATGTTAAAGGTTCTTCATGGAACAATCAAAGCCGATAAAGACTCTTTATTCTTAAGAGTGCAGAAAAACTCATAGACTGAGTGTCTTTTTCAACTCTGCCATTTTAATAATACCAGGTTTAATAAAAGGTTTCCTTTGGAGAAATAAAAATGGATACTCAATTGCTGTCATACAGTAAGAGTTAGTGTTTTAAAGTATTGTTTTATATGTTTTGCATAACACAGCTAAGATCATTTGGTCTTTAAAGAGCTGTTTCTTTATGAATTAAAGTATTACAAACAACTTACGCATTGAATTAAAGTATTACAAAAAAACTTTAGCATTTAATTAAAGAATAACAAACAACTTTAGCATTGAATTAAAGAATTACAAACAACTTTAGCATTGAATTAAATAATTACAAACAACTTTAGCATTGAATTAAATAATTATAAACAACTTTAGCATTGAATTAAATAATTATAAACAACTTTAACATTGAATTGATGTATTACAAAAAACTTAAGCATTGAATTAAAGTATTACAAACAACTTTCAATTTAATATAAAGTAAATACAAATTACAAATAAAAAATAAAGCATTTAAACACATTCAATAAGGAGAAACAATTGTGAAATCAAAGACTTCTCACTAGTGATTTTTCTTTTTCCACATTCCCATGTACAAGATACAAACACAGACACGTAGGTACATGTGATATGTGCGTATCGGTCCCGCGTGTTGTTGTTGTCTGGGGTGTGAAGTTGTCCGTTAGAACAATGATGGCAGCTTTAGCATGTGCCGCGGCCCACGCTGGGGCTGATGGTGCCAGTGACAGCGGCAGACACAGCATCACAATTGTCCCACGAGACAAAAGTGCACTTGTGCCCGAGGCTGTGGGTGAGGGGCTCTTCACTGCACTGCGTTCCTCTACCAAACACTACTAGCTAGGGCAGGGTGAAAAATATCGATTTCTCGATTTTAATTCATTTTTAAGAACCGATATTGTTTTCTAAATCCCAAGATTTATGGATGTTTTAGGGTATGTTTACAACAATGTAATAAAAACAGAAAAGTGTTTACTTTGCATTTTTCGAGACAAAACGATCGCCTTTCACAAAGTCTGTGTTTGAAATCGTCCGCTATTCCCTCATTCACTATTCCCTACATTACTCCACTAATATAGTCCACTTGAGGGAGCGAATGAAGATGAGTGAAAATTCACATACTTTTGCACATACACCTGTGCATGACGTCACCGTTTTCACAAATTCGTGTTTTTGTATTTTACACGGAGACGATATCATTATCTTTTTCAAAAACTTGCACTTTAAAACCCGTTTTCAAAAGTTTGCATTTTCAGGCCTGCAAAACACGTTGTCGTGTAAATGAACGGCCAAAACGTATAACATTTTTCTGTTTTTAGTGTAAAATGTTGTCGTGTAAACGTCCCCTCAGTCTATTAGTAAAGTTCGGATCATACTGACTCATCAAATTAACATCAAAGTAATTTTGTTGATTTCAGCAGAATATAATTAAAATGTTGGTAACAATTTAGTTTAGGGTCCAATTCTCATTATGAACTAGTTGCTTATTAGCATGCATATTACTAAGATATTGGCTGATAATTAGTACTTATAAAGCATATATTAATGCCTCATTCTGCATGACCATAATGTACATCCCTTAATCCACCCAATACCTAAATTTAACAATCAGTAATTAGGAGTTTATTAAGGCAAAAGTGATAAATAGTGAGAATTGGACCATTATCTAAAGTGTGACCATCTAGTCTGAAGATCATAAGCTTTTCTGATTTTTTTTGATCATTTCTGAATAGAAATGATGGCTGTGAAAATATCACCTCTGAGATCATCAAGATGCAAAATGACTCAATGAAAAAGAAAGGATTCATATAATCACAATCATTTGTGTGTCTCTGTTTAAAAGCCTGAGTTGATCTTTTGTTTTGGCGTCTCACTTGAACAGCCGCCAGTTATCTAACAAAAGCCATTCTAAACAGGCCTGAAACACAATACACTTGCAAATCAGATTATCCTATTGATCCTGTGTTGTTTTATTGCCTCTGTAAATTTAGTTTTTCTTCAGTAATGTTCATTTCCTACACAGGCCAATGAACGCCTTTGGCAGTTAATTAAGTGAAAAGTAAACGAGTCTGAGTCGTAAAGTCTTAAAGGAACGGTATTTAATTGAGTCACAAAGTGCAGGATGTATTTGTAATTTTAATTATACACTGTTGGACTGTCCTCATCTCTCAAGTCGCAGGTTTACTTGCCCTCCATGCATATGTTTCATCCGTGTGTTTACATTTCATCTTATTATATTGCTTTTCTGATATCTTTTTAAAGCCATGCAGTCAATATGGCACTAAACCCCGTCAATATGCCAAAAAAGAGTTTATTTATTCTGTATATCTAGGCCAAATCAGACCGAGACTGTGGGTTAATTTCACTGCAGCTTCTGCGTCTTTTGCACTGCATGTCGAGTGTTTTATTAGCATCATGTGTCTATCAGCACAGATAAGAGTCGAGCAGGAGCTGTTGACACATTTCATAAAGGCCTGACACACACAAAGGCCAGTCAAACACGGGGCTTCTGTAAGCAAACACACTCCACTGTCACAGTGTTTAATAAGGCTCTCCGTGTCAGCCAAACGCCACCCGTGGAGATCATCCACACCTCACATCTGGAAGAGCAGAGAGTCTGTCCAAACGCCGCCTGCTTGTGTTTAAAGTCCCAAAAGTTTTTTGGCTTTTAGTATGAATTTGACAGCCTTATGCTAGTGTGCTCCAAAACAATGACAAAATTCACGTTTAGAAGATATAAGCATTGAAAACAGTTTCTCACTACCGCCAATATGGATGCATGATTTTGATGACATCACTCTGCACTTCAGCTTCTCATCAGATTTTCTGTCCAATCAAATGCTCTCTATAATCTGAAGCTCCGCCCCCTACACTATAAAAAGACGCTGATGCTGCAGCTAACATCAGTAACTTGTTCACTTAAATATGCTTTCCATTGCGAATGAAGTCTGGTTTCACGTCAGTGTCACGTGAACCGCCGCAGCTCCGGTCCAGAGACACGACACACAGAGCGGATCATGTGATCGAGTCGCTCAGACCAGAAAACCTATTGGACCTGTTTGATATTCTGCACTGAATGCTGTATTTTAAAGCGATATGTAGGAGATCAGGAGGAGAAACGGTTAGAGATTAGGATGAAACTGCGGCTTTACCGAGTTCAACGGCTCTGGCGGAGCTGTGATATAAACCAAACACTATTGGCTATTTAACAGAAGGGGAGGAGCTGCTTGATATGTGCCGCCCTGTCTTCCAGTTTCAGTGGAAATCAACACATTAAATTATGCTGCGCATTTCAAGGCATTTCATGTGTGTGTGTGTGTGTGTGTGTGTGTGTGTGTGTGTGTGTGTGTGTGTGTGTGTCTGTGCATTTCTTGAAAAGATCATTAGGGAATTATATTTTTTGCACAAGTCATTCAACCAAAATCATTATTTTAATTGTTATATTACACACTATTTCAAGCCCTAATCATAGCATCGCTAAGGGATAAAATGATGACATCATATGTTTTTTATTTTTTAGAAAGAAAAGAAACACAAGGCAGATGGCCAATGGGAGTGCCACAGTTAGTCGGCACTTGCCCTCAGGTGAATGCAAATAGTTCTTGTTAACCCGGTTTGTCCGCCCTTACGCCTTTATCTATGTAAATTGTCTTAAACTGCCAGAAAGTGAAGGCGGTGACTTGTGTGTTCAGTATTTGCCTCCAGGATTTTGTGAGACATAGTACCTATATGTATTTTGTCATACAGTTGAATCTGAATCCCAAATAGGGAGTTGTGAGATGTTTTAACAACATAGCAACTTCATAATAATACTCTGGCAACCACCAAAAACACCATACCAACTGCATAACACTCGGGCATAACCACCCAAAACGCCTATAGCAATTGCATAGCAACACTCTGGCAACCACCCAAGCAGCTGAATAGCAACTATCTGACAACAACCCAAAACACCCAAGCATCTGCATAGCAACAACCCAAAACACCCTAGCAGCTGCATAGCAACACTCTAGCAACCACCCAAAACACCCTAACAGCTGCACAGCAACACTTTAGCAACCACTCAAAACACCCTAGCAGCTGCATAGCAACACTCTAGCAACCACCCAAAACACCCAAGCAACTGCATAGCAGCACTCTGGCTACCACTCAAGCAACTGCACAACAACACTCTAGCAATAACCCAAAACACCCTAGCAGCTGCATAGCAACACTCTAGCAACCACCCTAAACACCCTAACAGCTGCGCAGCAACACTTTAGCAACCACTCAAAACATCCTAGCAGCTGCATAGCAACACTCTGGCAACCACCCTAGCAGCTGCATAGCAACACTCTGGCAACCACCCTAGCAGCTGCATAGCAACACTGTAGCAACCACCCAAAACATCCTAGCAGCTGCATAGCAACACTCTAGCAACCACCCTAACAGCTGCACAGCAACACTCTAGCAACCACCCAAAACATCCTAGAACTTGCATAGCAACACTCTGGCAACCACCCTAGCAGCTGCATAGCCACACTCTAGCAACCACCCAAAACATCCTAGCAACTGCATAGCAACACTCTAGCAACCACCCAAAACATCCTAGCAGCTGCATAGCAACACTCTGGCAACCACCCAAAACACCCAAGCAGCTGTATAGCAACACTCTAGCAACCACCCGAAAACATCCTAGCAGCTGCATAGCAACACTCTGGCAACCACCCTAGCAGCTGCATAGGAACAATCTAGCAACCACCCAAAACATCCTAGCAGCTGCATAGCAACACTCTAGCAACCACCCAAAACATCCTAGCAGCTGCATAGCAACACTCTGGCAACCACCCTAGCAGCTCGATAGGAACAATCTAGCAACCACCCAAAACATCCTAGCAGCTGCATAGCAACACTCTAGCAACCACCCAAAACATCCTAGCAGCTGCATAGCAACACTCTAGCAACCACCCAAAACATCCTAGCAGCTGCATAGCAACACTCTAGCAATCACCCAAAAACATTCTAGCAGCTGCATAGCAACACTCTGGCAACCACCCTAGCAGCTGCATAGCAACACTCTAGCAACCACCCAAAACATCCTAGCAGCTGCATAGCAACACTCTAGCAACCACCCAAAACATCCTAGCAGCTGCATAGCAACACTGTGTCAACCACCTTAGCAGCTGCATAGCAAAAGTCTGAAAATCACTCAAAACATCCTAGCAGCCGCATAGCAACACTCTAGCAACCAGAGATGAAGGTGATTGTATTCAGTATTGTGGATGCAGAAAGAGGATAAGCCAAAATTTTGCTAATTTCTTCAGGATGGTGTGGAGGTCAAGCAAGTTTGCATGTGAGATGATAGAATTACAGAACGGAGTCTGGCTCTAATGCGATACTGAAGACTGCAGAGATGGGTTTGCAGACTTGAGTACATTAAAGAGCTGCTTTAATTCAATAACCCTCCACTTCCAGATACCATGTCACGGCTCGTTTTGATGAAGTACAGCAACAAGCGTATCCATGCTTGCACGAGAGCAAGAGGATAGCACAGCGAATTATTGGGTGAACAAACCGTGCTAGTCATTAATGGAGTGTTTTATTAGCTTAAAGCCACCTGGAATGGAGTGGAGGGCCTGTGAATTGGCTGGGCAGAAATGCAGTGTGTGTGTGGCGTGGAGCGAGGCATTTGCGCCTGCTTTCCAATGGTCTGATTCATTTTCTGCATGAAAGGCTTTCAGTGAGCTGACTACAGCAGCCGCTAGCTTGCTGAGATTTATGGGCTATTAAAACAGCAGGGTATCTGACCACTACACCAGCAGCACACACACATATGAACACTGCATGGACACACCCTCACACACCATCTTAAGGAACGTCCATCCACAGATCAACCCCGGCTCACTTCATCTCTCCATCCTTTCCTTTCACTTTCAGTTCCAAGATTTAAGATTTTATTTGTCATGAATAATGTTGACTCCTTGATGAATTGCTTTTTTTCCTCTCCTGTAAGTCGCTTCGGATAAAAGCATCTGCTAAATGCATAAATGTAAATGTATGTAATAATAATAGAATTAATAGTAAACAAATATCAATAAGGACATGAGTAGCCAAATGTACAAAGAACATTTCCCTTATTGTTTTTTGACTTCTAATCCTTCATACTTCCAACCGCTTAAACACACGACACCCTTTTCAACTAAAAACGTAAAGCTTTTTATGCATTTTGGTCGTTTATTTACAAGACACCTGAAAAATGAAAACTTTTGAAAACGGGTTTCAAAGTGCAAGTTTTTGAAAACGATTTTGTTATCTTCACTGTGTAAACTACAAAAACACGCATTTGTGTAAACAATGATGTCATGCGTACTGGCCTGACATGAGTAATACAGTGTTTTTAGTTGTTTTTCACGGATCCGTGTGAACTGGGATCGTTTTGACTATGGTGTCGTCTGTACGCAAAAAATGCAGAGGAAAACCTTTTCAGTTTTTACATCGTTGTCGTGTGAATGTGAATGTACACTGAATCAACACGCAATCTATTTTACTTAAATTATTTGGTGTATTTCTGAATGAAATTGGAAATTCAATGAAAAAATAGGAAAGGTGGGACTCTATTTTTGAAAAATTGGGATAGACAAAAAATCTGAGATGTCAAAATAAAGGAAATACATGAGATCATGCAGAGCAACTTATTCAGTTTTCATAAATAATGATCTATTATCTATTATCATATATAATACCCTTTTTTCTATTTGGAATAACATGCACTGATGAATTATGTACACTAAGATCATTAATGAATATTTAGAAATTGTCAGTCTTTATTTCATGTTGACTTCAACGTATGACCTTTTCTTAGAACAACACGCTTGTTGGTCTTGGAACAATATTCTAATAGACCAATCAAGTTTCAGGGTTAGTCTAAGGGTGTGTTCGTACTTGGCAGGTTTGGTTTGATTTGATTAGAACGAAACCTGGTGCGATTGCTCTGTTAATGCGGTTCATAAGTGTGAACGCTGCCATCCAAACTCTGGTGTGCACCAGAAAAGCGGACCGAGAGCGCTGTCGACAAGGAGTGGACACTTTAGTAAAGCGGATAAGAAAACTGAGGTTCTGTAGTTGTGTGTGTGTGATGGAGGGATTCCTATTGTTTTGACTTCTTCGTAGGCTACATTTTATAAGCTCTTCACGCATTCAGCCCAGCACACAGCATTGTTTTGGATGTTAATCAAGTTCAGTCGCAAAATATTCGTCATAAAAGCCATAAAAGTTTTGTATCTTTAGGTTCAGTGTTTATAATGACGGTGTAAACGCTAAGCGGACCAGGACTAAATGTATATTTTCTTTTTTGCTCCGGACCAAAATAACCAAGAGAACGGAACTATAAGTGTGAACACAGCTTATACAAGCTTATCAACCAATTATTTGCTTCTGATTCTAAGTGTATAGTGAAAACGTTAAGGATGTTGCATCGAAATGTTATTCAAGGACCATGTCTATTTGTGGAACATGTCCTGCATGGCAAATGGCGCTCGAACACCAACCCCAATGGCAAACAGGTGACTCCTTAACACACTCTTTCTCCTCAGAAGCAACACAAAGACACATTTATTCTTATTCTCAAGATCTCAGAATCTGTTGTATTTACATGATTGCTCAAAAGCTTCCTTAAGAGAATCAGGCCAAAAAATTTCGTAACTCAATTGCTCCGAGCCGGTCTCCTTCAATTCTTTTAGTTCCTCAATCTGATTAGACTGGACCAGCACGGAGTAAGTCTTTTTAAAGGCTGATCTCCAATCAGCTCTATTGGCAAGTTGATTGTTATATCTTGTCTCCCAACCACTGGTACTGCAACTTCATTATCTCTGGGAATTATGGGAGGGCTTGTGGGAGAACGGGGAATCTCACAAAGTGCCTCTTAGCTCTATGAATAGCTCTGATCAAGAACATAATGGTACAGTAAGGACTGAAAGGACATGAACGTCCTCTGACACTTGATATTATGTTCACAATAATCCTTCTCAGTGACTTTGATTTTGCTTAGTAGGGCAAGTTCCTGGATCAGTCCTTTTTTAAAAGCAAATATGAAATAATTCCAAAAAACTTTTTTTTCTTTAAAACTTTTTTTTTTTTATATATATTTTTTCAACAGTCAACTCTGATGTTGAATATAAAAGACATCAAGGCCCTCTTTCACAGACAGCTTATTTGGATTTGCATTGAAAAAAGGTGTGGAGCAGTAAAGTTAACTGATGATTAAACCATTGGTAACCATTCGCATTACTTGAAATAAAATAAACAGTAACTGAAATATAATATAAAAAACTTCAAACTTATTTTATTTCAGCTATTCGCCGAAGCAGCATTTATCATTTTCATTTCGTTTAACTTGATGTTCCATCTCTATGACTGATAGATCTGTGAAATCCCTAGAAATACAAGAAAAAAGAAGCTAAGATTTTTGTGAAAGCCCAATCCGGAACACTAAGCCTAAACCAAACACTACAATCTGATTGGCTGTCAGGTATGTTGTTCCAGGACCAACAAGGATGTCCAGGAACGTGTCCTATAAAACCAAAGGTCTTTTATTTTCAGCATGTAAGCGAAGCTTTGAAAAACAATAACACATCTGCAACACATCAAAGAATCTATGGTTGAATATGCACTTTCAGTTTACCACAAATGACACATTTAATTTACAAGTGACAATGTGTTGTTGACATTGTAGACACACATACTAAATCACATGTGCAGTCCTGTCACGCAAGACTGTGAGAGAAAATGGATTCAGTCGTTCGATTAACAGTAATGCAAATAATATAACATTGTAAAGAGTCAAATCTGCCATGTTTGATACCTGTGGTTCAGGATACCAGCGCCTAACATTAACTGCAACAACAGAAAGGGTTCGTTTCCATTGCAAAAGACCAAAGAAATCCTGTTTGTCCAGTTAAACGACTAGATAAGTGTCGTATTTCATAAGGACAGACTGCTACAATGACCTGAATTCCTCTTGGTATAAATCCCCTGGCATTATCACTAAACTATGGGTTTCACAGCACGTAAGTACTAGGCTAGTGGTGCTTGAACCTCCTTATCATCAATCATCCAATCAACAATACAGTAGTTTTCTTTGCCTGCAGCTCATATAGAGGAAATCCAGGCGTCTTGCCTCCATTTCAGGCGATGCTAGTGTTCTCGCTGCATGCCGTGAGTGAGAAGTCTTGTGCGACTGCTTTTGCAACCATGTGTGAGAACGGCACTTTGGTGAGATGGAGCAGATGCACACAAGCAACGAGGTCATACAGTTGTTTCTGTCTCCTCCAGCCCTGTTGCTCAATCCTCTTGTACCAGTTTACAGGTTACAGGCAGTCTGTGGAATAATTTTCCCAGTTTACCCTAGTTTTATCAAGTCATTTACTGTTGATTAAACAAGCACTTTAGGCGTTAACAGTGCTTTTAACCTTTCACACCGGGGCTTTTTACACTGTGCTTCACCTTGGGTTATTGTCCTGTTAAACCCGGGGCTAAGCTTGAGTAAAACAACAATTCACACTTGTAATGTGCACCAGTGAATTGCGACGCTAAATAAATGTTATTTAGGTGTTTAGGAACAGACAAACGATCACTTAAAGTCGCCATGAAATCAAAATCGATAATTCTTATTTTTATGCATTATTGCAGGATTTATTATAGCCTAAATGATTTATCTGTGCACATCATTGTTATTTTTTAATTCATGTGCCTCATAATCTTTTATCGAAAATAATTTCCCCTTCCCTCGAGCGACATCTTTTCTCTTCTCTGATGACGTGTTTACTGGCGTGAGGGCGGGGCAAACTATCACTCACATGATCGACCAATAGCAAACCACAATCATCCAATCAATTCCACATGGGCAAAATCAAGCCCCGCCCTACATTTGTTCTTGTTCGAGAAGCCGTTTCTTCTAAAGGCTGACTGAAGTGCCTTCAAATGCGCAGCATGATTAAGGGTGAATCCCAATTCTCTGTCTTACCCCTTCCCCTTAGTTTTGCACGTTCACGTGAGAGTAATTCCAATTCTTGTTTTGATCGAGGGGGAAGTGGTAGATACCCCTTAAAACCAAGTATTGTCGCAAGCTTACTTGAAACCAAGGGGTACCCCTCGATCAAAAAGAGAATTGGGATAGCCCTTACTCTCACGTGAACATGCAAAACTAAGGGGAAGGGGTAGGAATTGGGATTCACCCTTATTGTGTTGACGTAATTTTCACTGAAACAGGAAGACAGGGCGGGACATGTCGAGCAGCCCCTCCCCTTTTTTTAAATGGCCAATAGCGTTTAGTTTATATCACAGCTCCGTCAGAGCCGTTGAACTCGGTAAAGCCGCAGTTTTCTCCTAATCTCTAATCGTTTCTCTTCCAATTTCCTACATATCGCTTTAAAAATAAAGCGTTTTGTGTAGAATATCAAGCAGGACAGATAGGTTTTCTGGTGTGAGCGACTGCGTGTCCTGTCTCTGGACCGGAGCAGCGGCGGTAAACATGACACTGGCATGAATCCAGACTTCATTGGCCTCAATGGAAAGTACCCTTTAGTGCACTATGTGCCATTCACCATATAGAAAATAGTAAATGTGTGAACAAGTGACCGATTTCAGCCACAGCTTCTATTAGGGAGGGGCGGAGCTTCAGATTCTAGAGAACATTTAATTGGACAGAAAATCTGACAGTAGCTGAAGTGCAGAGTGATGTCATCAAAATCTTTGATTCATATTGGTGGAAGTGAGAAACTGTAAGTTTTCAATGCTTATATCTTCTAAATGCAAATTTTGTCATTGTTTTGGAGCACACTAGCTTATAGATAACAGTAAGGGTTACATATACTAAAAGCCAAAAAACTTCAATTTTGACTTCATGGGGACTGAAAGTCACAACACAAGAAAACACTGTCACAACTTCCGTTTCATGCCTACTTTCAGTGCTTAACTCATTAAATATTCACACGCCCTGTATCAGTCACATACACTTTCACACTAGTTTCACCATCTGAGAGAAAAATTCAAATGAATTACATACCAATAACTCTAATTTCTTAGTGTGAATAACATTTGAATAATCTGAAGAACCTTTTTAAAGA
This sequence comes from Siphateles boraxobius, assembly GCF_051911475.1. Classification (NCBI taxonomy): domain Eukaryota; kingdom Metazoa; phylum Chordata; class Actinopteri; order Cypriniformes; family Leuciscidae; genus Siphateles; species Siphateles boraxobius. Next base: position 1,828,980 of record NW_027509201.1, on the reverse strand, counting down.
AGCTTTTGTGCAATGGAAAGATTCCATGTGTGTTAAAGGTTCTTAATAGATCCATTGATGCCACAAAAAAAAACTTTATCTTTAAGAGTGTGTGAAAAGCCCAAATTATTTTATATCAAACTCAGCAATAAGTTTGAAAATATTTAGGTTTAACTACAAATTAAATGGAAAAGATCAGGAAACAAACAGCCGTTGAGGTTAAACAGAGAATTCGTATTAAGAAAGAGGGGGGGGGAAAGGTGAAAACACATTAAATAGAGTGGAATGGCGCGCGCCAAGAAGCTTCACCACTAGCGCTCGCGCGCGCTGCTGCAGTTGCCAGGGGATCTCGAAGGGGAGGGGTTATGATTGGCTGAAGTGGGTCTGTTGCCCTGGCAACGAGAAAGGGGTTTGGTAGCGTTGCTGTGCGGCGTGATCTGTGCGCAGCGCGGATGGAGGAAACAGTTTGAGGCTGAAACACTCCGACTATTGACGCGCTTCAGCGGAAAACGGGTCCGTGCGCTTGAATGTGAGTAACCAAATCCAGTTCGGCGCTTTCTGTGGTATCAATGGAGTTTATATGTGTGTGACTTAGCGCAGAAAGTTAACATTCTACAGACAAGTTCACGTGAAAAAGCATGGGCGGATATCAGGCTGAGCTTCGGTTCCTGTATTGTTTCTCAAGTGCTCTTGTTTGTTGTCGTTCACATGTCGAATTTCACGGCATTCTTAAACGGAATCATTTAAACGCGCGAACATTCCTTCGCTTCTGCCATGTGCTCGAATCCAGCAAACAACTTCTTTTGTGATCGAGGACACTTGCTCAAGTGTTCTCACGCACTTCTGAGTGGAATACCGATATGTTAGATTATTTTGAGCGTCAGTCTTTGTCTTTGCTTCTGAAATCGAATTCGCGCGAAACAAATCAATTTCAAAAATGTTTCAACGTTCCATTCGTCTGTGACGAGATTCTATTGTCTTTTCATATTTGTATATGTGAGTAGTTGATTAATAACCTGAATATGAACTTTTTTAAACATTATTTTTTTATTAAGCAGCGTATGTCATACTAAAAGACCATAATATGTGATATATTTGGTTTTAAAATGATGCTAGTTCACATCATAATGTTACATTTTATATTTATTTGAATTAATAAGGGAAAGTGTACGTTATAGATGCTGTAACCAGTCACCATTTAGTTTATTTTAACTTAACAGTTCACTTAAATAGTGCTTTGGTGAGACATTTTTTTAAACCCCATGTTGTTGTTTTTAAACCCCCAATTAATAGTTCAAAAATGCATAATACTTACGGAAAATGTTTAAAAATTGTTTTGGATTGAGCATATCAACTTACTTATTGTCAACTACCCACATTTCTGACCGAACTATTAATGATTGATATTTTACCATCATGTAAAATATTTTTAATTGGAATAAATTGTTTTCATTTATGTGGTTTTCATTGGTTTACATAAATATGTTAGAAACACAACAGCATGACTTTTAGGGTGCTTTATTAGTGATGGATGGATTAAGAATATTATTTAGTTATTTTTTAAGATCATCACCATTGGGCAATAATTGTGATCGAATAATTGGTTTTGCGGTGTGTCTTGTTGATGAATTACTCACATTTTCTACTGTCAAATATTGTTTTGTGAATTGGATGAGAAAATAAGTGTTTAGTTGAATCAGTAGTGGTCTTCCTTTCTAGATATTGGCATTGGTTATCTAAAAAAACCCGTATTGTTTAATGATCACTGCTGTTTTAGTCAAAATGAAACTATAATGTGTTACAAACATTGTACACGGTCATGGGTTATGTGAGTCACAACACCTACACCCAGTGTCAGGGTTGTTTTTGACAGGAAACATTTGAGTTAACTTTACTCAGTAAATAACTTAGTTCCTCTCAGGTCTGGGAATAAACATCGAGCCATTCTTGTAAGGTTTTGAAAAGAAGCTTGACCTCATTGACATGATGCAATCTGTTCACAGGATAATCGCTTTCAGATCAAGTCTGCTCATTGATTGAATATCCTTTGCTACTTTTCCCCAAGGCTCAAGTCACAACAACTTATTATGCCAATGATCACATCTCCAATTCATAGCCCGTTTTTCTCACATCATTCTAAAGTGATTTTGAATCCCTTAAATGCCGAAGCTTAGGTCTTGGCATGGCATTACTTCACGAGAAAGTTAACAGCTGGGGGAATTCTCTTCTAATCTTATCAAGATGTTTTTATGACGCTGTGGTCGCATGTATTGTGTAGAGGTTAATGTTTGACACCAGTAATTAAAATAGATTGTCAGCTGGAAAACTAAGAAACACAAAAATATTGAAATTTACCACAAATTAAAATTCCTTTAAACGGGACTTTGGTGAACAATAATGTGTAGGCTAGATGGGATTGGTTGTGTATGTGTATTGGTTTCTGATTGAACGGTATTATTATAATGCTCAGCCCTAATTAATAAGTGGTACCTCATTAATGTCAAATAGATTAATTGAGTTAAAGTCATACTTTTTAATTGTGCGGTTGATAGGGTTGTGGGTTGGTCAGTTCTCCAATTTCAACAGATGTTGTTTGTTAACCGCCAGACCCAAGATAAACGGCACACAAAGGCGACAATATAAAATAAACAATTGCTCAACCTGTTGTTTAACTGCAGCTGAACAGACTAGAGTCCTTGGTGCACTTTTGAAAGTTAAAAGATTATAGTCTTCTAAAGTTTTAGGTTCCACAAAGAACTTTTTAATTGTGTAGTTCTTTAGGAAACGAGAATAGTGCTTTAAAGAACATAGAAACCAATGCACTGACCTGAAGAGCCTCTAATGAAACATCAACAAGTTGTTTACTCTCCAAAGAGCCGTGAAGCTCAAATCAAGAACCGTACGAAAACGCATGGAGAAAGTGCTAAAACATCTTTATTTTAAGAGTGTACAGTAAGTGTTTTTGGTCATATATTAGCCTTCAGTTCAACATGAAATCAAAATGGACACTTGATCACTTTCTTAAAACACGTTTTTGGTCTTATTGAAGAAGATTCAAGTGCACATCATAACGCAATACATAACGCAAATTATTATATTTTAACTCATCATAAAATGTGTTAAAATATAACAATATGCGTTATAAAGCCTCCAAAACGGCTTTCCTTTTCCGCTGACATCATCAAGCCCTGTAATTTTTAACCCCCCTCCCCCCCAGCCACCTGTCAGAGATTAAACACCATCCAATCAATTCTTTATGCATACATTTAAGATGCATAATTTTTTCTTCATTCAATAACACGTTTCACTCAAAACATGTCATATTATGGAAGTACATTTTTTTTTAGGTGAATGTTTGTATCAAATGAAAGTGTGATAGTGTTCATTTCATTCAATACATTCTTCTATAACAATTGTTTTGATTGTAAATGCGTCTGCAGAAATTTAGAGATAAGATGACGGGTTGATCTATGAATTCTGGAAAAAAATTTAACGTCAAGTAACTGTCCCAGTGAGAGCCTCTTACTCAAGTGAATGGTGAATGAAACCCCTCACTGGTGTGTTTTAATGGGCCACTCAAGTTAGTACTGCTTTCTTTTCTTTGTCATCTATATCACTGAGGCAAAACACTTTTGAGAAGCATTCAGGAATGCCTGTAGAGAACGGAAGTGTTCACTGATGAGGATGTGAATTGGCTGAATGGATATTTTTCCGGATGGGTGTTGCAGACATTATGGGATGTCCTGTCTTAGAAGTGAAACTAAACACACAAGGGAAACTCTGGGTCTGTCATGTTTCACCACAAGCAAAATATGTCATGCATGTTGAGAAGTAACTCTGAAACAATGGTGAATATGCCAGAAGATGATTGAAAACATGTTTAGTCAGTGACGAAGAAAATCTTTTGTGTGTGGCTCACTTACTTGACAGCTTTAGAAGTGACGGACGTTTAATTCTTGATGTGCGTTTATTGAGCTTATTCAATTTCCCTAGTTTAAATTAGATGTCGTTGACCTTGAGACCTGCGTGCGCACGAGTTGGGATTGGGAATCTAATTAAGAACCAGTTCTTAAAGTGAACTGGAATTTTAAACGGAGCATTTTTAAGATTTACTTTCTGAGACGCATTAAAAGAATTCTTAAAGAAATCCCAATCGGAGTCATTAAATAAATTGCGTGTATAATTGTCATCACTAGTCACGCCTCATCCACCCAGTCTCTGGAATCAGGCCGCGTTGACGCTCATGTCTGTTGATAGTATCTGGCCTTTGTTTGCAGGTGACTGTGTAACGCCTGCAGCTGCTCGTCACTTATCAGCTAGACGTCTCCTCCTCCTCATCCTCCTCCTCCCTATTATCTGTTTTCTTCTTTCCATCCGACCAGGAGGAGGGAAATACCCCAAGATCTCCAAAGGCCGCAGTTGTCTTGGTAACATGTGGCACTAATCCAATAGGTGGATGCTCCAAAACTGTGTTGCAAATGTAAAAATAGTGCTTTCCTCTTCCTCCAACCTTCCTTGAGCTCCATCAGAAAGGCAGTTTCTTACTTAGAAGTTAAGAAATATTAATTATGATGTGTTTTTATTCAGAATGCATTGGACACTTTGGGCAGTTCCATATTTTCTTTCACTCTTTTTTCACTTCCCGACAAAGACGGGAAAGCTTTTTAACAGTGAAGCAAATGAACAGGAAGCAAATGAACAGGAAATTGTGTTTCTGCTGACACTTCATATGTATTATATATTTAATACGGCTGTCAATCATTAAAAAAATGTGTATTTAACTTCATGTACGATTATTTATTCAGATTAATTGCATATCAATATTAGCTAAGAAAAGTGCCCAAATGAAGATCATGTTGTGATTACATTGTGGCATTTGAGTAAATCATTGTATAGACAAAAAGTCTGATTGTCCATAATCCACAGCAATCCATTTAACCATTGAGTTTTGTAAAAGTCATTCACACCAAACGCGTTTTTGCATTCTGGCTGCTGCAATATTTGTTGCTTTTCTACATGCATAACATTTTTGTTAATTATTTAGCATATTTTTAAGGGCTCATTTACAGTCCTAGTATTTATCATTTATTAGTGCAGCCACAAGAAGGATAGGAAATGTAGTTTGGTCACACACTTGAAAAATGGATGGAATGAGAAGTATTTTCAGGCAATAAAATGCATGCAGTAGTTTTATACAGTAAGTATTCACCTTAATTGACACACTCCTTACTCAGAAAGTCTGGGCTTAATGAGTTTTTCCGCTGATAATTATGACATTTCGGTGGCGCTCTCATCTCATAAATACAATAATTCCGACATGACTTGAAGGCAGAAGTGCATTTGATAGATTAACAAGCAGGTTTAGGACTAGTCATCCATGGCTCATTAAATTCCTAAGGCTGTTTATTAGGGATGAGAGACGCTTTGGTAGTCCCGCATCCGTCAGTTGGTTGCAAACGGCGTTGTTTGCGAAGAATCCCACGTGGCGGGCCCTCGTCGTGCGTTTCCCTCCCCCTTTCGATCTCCGCGTCTGTCGTGTCTCTGCGCAGGGGATTTGATACATGCTGCCATTAGTGGCCGTTCTCCCATTGAAAGCGATGCTAATGTGACCGTTGGCCTGATTGCGAGGGAGAAAGTGAGGATCTGGACGTGCCTTGTGTCACTGGTAACAATGGCTCTTTGTGTAGGTCACTCCTTGCTGAATACATGGGGTTTGTTTAATTGAGATAGCAATAGGACAGGAACGTTAGTCTCGGACGAGACTAGATTACACACACCGGTGCAAAAACAAGAACTACCGGATCGGCAGATAGCAGTTTTTGTATTATTTGTGCAACAGTTCAAGAATGGGTGCAAGGAAACGTATGCGGTTTGTTTGAGCTGAGTTTTAGGGATGGGATTCATAAGGATTTGTCCTTTTAAATGTAAAAATGTCACAATCAACCATTCATTAGATATGCTGATGCAAGTCTCAAAAGCCTTAATCAATATCTCGGTTGTTCACGACTGATTCATGAGTCGTCTTGACCAAGGAACTGACTCATAATCTGTTTGAATAGTCAATTGTCATGCTGAACATTTGCACAATATAGATGGATATTGTGTTAATAGTTTTTCTATTATTTTCCTATAAAATAATAAATTTTAGATGACACCAGTTCTTGATTCCAAACCCTGTGTTTATTGGTATCAAAAAGAAACAATATTGCAAGAATGAATTGCTGTGTGGTTGCAAATGGTGACAGAGATATGAGGAAACTTAAATGCTGTTAACCACTGTAAAAACATTTCACAAAAATTTCTGTAAGGATACCAAACTGGATAATTTAAGTGAGGTGATGTTAAGGTTGTCTGGCATGGCAAGTCTATTGTCTTTTGGGATTTTAGGTTACGGTATAAAGACACTTTTAGCTGTCAAAGCAGAATTATTTTTGTGAAATGGTTCACATAGTCACTTCCTCTTGTAGTTGCACTGAAGCTTGTCTTGTCAGTGCAGTCACATGTAGATTCACGTTTCCAAAACAATAAAGTCGACTGATAGATAGCACACAAAATACAGGAAGTAACTTGAACCATGTTAATTTAGAAAAACACCAAACTACATCATTGTGTGAAATATTAATATCTAAGCTTCTTTGCTGTGTTTGAACTTAAGTGGGCTCAGTAGGTTTAGCCTACACACCCAGTGAGATCATATAATATTTCCTCTTGATTCATCTCTCTACTTAACACATTGAGATTGAGAAACAATCATTTCTGGAGAGCCTTTGAACACTCATTGTGGGACTCAATGAATCTGTGCTTTCATTTGGTTTCATTTCAGTATTGACAGCATTTACATTTAGCAGATGCTTTTATTCAAAGCCATTTACATGGCATTTAATACATGCAGTTTATGATTTCATGCTTTTCATGGAAGTTCCCTGTTGAAATGGGTAGTTTCTGCATCGGTACAAATCAGATGTTCATTGTTGAATATTACATATTACATGTATTTGTATGTTCAACAAAATACTGATAACAAAAATCTGTGAGAGCAATGTTTGTTGCTAATTAGCTCAAGGTATGATTCATGTAGGAATTATTTATGCATGCACAATAGGAAATGATATGCATGCACAAATAAATAAAATGTTGGTTGAAGGATGTACAAGCAGGTGTTTTCAAGGTTTGGGAGCATGTCAGGGAGGGTACAATACAACAGGTCAGAGTGGTACAATTGTCTTTAATTAATTAATGACTGGGGTGTGACGAGATCTCGTGCCACTGAAATATGACGAGATTTCCCGTCGAGTGAAAAGCTGTCTCGCGATATCGCCATGACTGAGCGTGAGGGTGAGATTACAATAGAGTATTCCACCGCTACACTCACATTCGCCTAAACTATCGTTTTGCTGTTTTTATAAAAAAATAAAAAGTCTGCTCTGCTCATCCAGCACGAGTTGCCGTTGCAATCAGTGCAGCACGAATCACAGTTCAGTGATCGCATGACGATGGCGGAGGATTGAATTCGTTGCGCAACATAGACTAAACGTCTGATAAATGTCTTATCTTGTAGAATGCACGCTCAGCACCGCTGCTCCATATACACAGAGTACGCGCGATCACGAAAGTGAAACGCGAGCTCCCTGATGTGCATTGCGCACAAATTAGGCCGCATACAATAGTCTGTCTCCCAATACCCATCTCTGGACTGTTTATTTGCGGCTATCGTCTCTGTTTGCACTTTGAATATTGAGAGAGTAGGCTACTGTAATGTCTCAAGTACAACAGACAAGGGAGGCTCTGTTTCTGAACTTATAATCGGAACGCAAGAACAACTGTCGAGACAAACACACCAGGCTCGTTTCTCTACCAGCCTTTTCCGAACTCACCGCATTAACCCTATAGCTGCCGGTGCAAAATAAAACAGCAATTTCAAAAAAATTATAAAGAGTCTGTGTGCTAACTTTGATTATGGTTGCACTTGCACTTATTGTTTGGACTTAAGAGTTCAAGGAGTTCAGTTAGGAGGTCACACACAGCCTCAATCAGAAGTTCTGAAAGCTCTTAAATGTACAGTAAGGTCTGAAGAGACTAATGTGAAATCATACAGGAGGAAAGCCAGTCAATAAAAACCTTTTACAGTGCTTGTATATTGTTTTCTTTCAATGCATTTGATAATTCATACTCATAAAGTAGACCTGAAATGGCATGCATTAGAAGATTATTAGTTAAAACCTTGCAAAATGCACCTGCATACTATTTTTCCAGTCATGAATTTTGTCATTGTGGATTTCTGAAAAATTGTGCAAAAATCTCGTCTCGTCTCGTTCTCGTGAACCCAATCTCGTGTCTCGTCTCGTCTCGTGAGATAAGCGTCTCGTCACACCCTATTAATGACTAATAATTTCAATCAATGTATTATAGTGGAAACAATACTTTAAAAAGAGAAGCAAGCTTTTTGACAAGAGACGTTATGTTTCCGACACAAGACGAGAGTGTGTGCGTCGCTCTCGCCTCACTGATCGTTATTGAAAATTAGCAACAATTGGGGGTGGGAAGGTGACATTGTGTACGTGCGTTTTGTACTCACTGTCTTTGACTTTGACTTTCAAAACCCCGGAAAAAAAAAACAGTTTTGGGGATCTTGCACATTGCACATCGTGAACCCTACTCGGAAATGAGTTTTTCATTTTTAACGTCCGTTTCCATCGTCCCAATGTCAATGTTTTTTTTTTAATGCACTGAAAAAACAAAAAGTAAATGTATTTAATTTTTCCTTTGCAAGTTTTTGCACAGATTTTTTACAAGTAAATTTCACATAGCATGAAATGAAGTAAAATCTACTTAACTAAGTTAAGTAAAATTAACAAAGTAAATTAACAAAAATAAGTAGGCTAACTTTAACTTGACCAGTTCGAGTCATTTCTACTAAGTTGAAGTTTACTTTGCAATACTATTTCAAGTTATAGTATATTTACTCAAACAATATTTGAATAAAACCATGGTTTTAAAGTTTATTCTTTACTAAGAACATCTAAGTAAATAATACAGTAGATCCTGTAGACAGCATATATACATAATAAAAGAAATGTGGTACACAACAGCAAGTTACTAAACCTAAAAACAAAAGCAATGATGAAACAGTGTAAATACAGCTGGAAAACAGTGAAAAATGCAACCTTATTAATTATTCATGCCGCAATGCATGATGGGAACACCAGTATCAGAAAGTTGACCAGGCTTTACTTAATTTTATAATGTTGATATTTACGTTCTAATTCCTACAAGCTAAATTATGAATTCACTTGAACTAACTAAGTTTTTTCTGTAGTATGTTCTTCACCACAGAATCATTTTCATCAGTGTGGGTTTTTGCTGAAATGTCTTAAATAAGGTCTGTGGTTAACACGAGCTCAGGATATTTTCACGTTTTATTCTATAATATAAAGTACATCAGTAATACCCCACTCATGCTTTTATTTTGTACATTTTTACAAATCTTGAAAACTGCAGTGGTTATAATAACTACAAAGTTACATCAACCCAGCAGAACTCTATTAAATAAGGTGACAGAAGCAGAATCCATAAGGAATGAGCAAAAAAAAAATCGCTTTTACATGTATGACCTTTCTCTGATAAAAGAACATCTTAACCGGCACAGTTGGTGTTGGATAAAAAAAAGATGTTAATTGATTTCCTTCTTTTTATTCCCAGATCTCAAAAGCGATCAGGCAGTTTTCCCAACGCATCTTTGCTCTAGTCATGGAATTCCAGGAATTCTTCATCCTGATATCAGCGGCTGATGGCGTGCTGCTATAATAAGACATAAGCAGGGACAATATATCACCTGACCTCAAACAACAGCTCTCATACTGTTGTTTCACGGCTGAGTTAAATGAGTGTCAAACTATTTTCCATGCACAGCTGTATTTTTAGTCTCGCGTCTGTAGCTCTTTTCTCTCTCTGAACTTATTAGCCTACTTCTGTGAAAGGCACGGTGCGGCGTGGGAACGCTTGTCATAATACCTGGAGTATTAGAACATGTTCTTGACGAAACGTCTTTGTGAAAGTCACAAACAGGGCTGTTTACACAGGGCTTTGAGACACACCTGTGTGTATTTGACATAGAGGTGGGACGGTCTTGTCTTCAGTGAATGAGCCGGGAGGTTCGTGGCATGATTCAGAAACACTTTAACACGTCAAAACGGCTGATAAAGGGTGTGGTGACACCCTGTAGGGCACAACGGCACATTTCTTATCTTTTAAAATGCTGCTTTCTATATCTTGCTGTGTTTGTGCTTGCTTTTTTCTTTTTTCGCTCTTTCTTTGCCCGTGCAGTTTATTATAGGGCTCAGAACTGAAACCTTGTAATGCTGGCCTCAGCGTTTCCAGGACGTATTGATCTCTGTCCATTAGAATCTCAATCCTACTCGATGAAACATCAGCCCACCTGATGCCGAGGGATAAAACGGTCCTCTTCTGATGGCTTTTTAGGTCATCGGCTTCATTTTCACATTCTTCACAGCCGTCACAGGTTGTTGACCTTGGTCAAAGCCAGCTGGATTTATGTGTCATAGACTGAAGACCAGAAATGGTCTTTCGTGGTAGTGTACAAACCTGCCTACCTTTTTGATTACTCAAATGCAAGTTATCAATAATTAACAATTACAAAATGCAGTTTACGCAGGATATATGAGCTATTATGAGGGTAGAAAGGACTTTAAAGGCTGGAGGTCCATGAATTATGGAGCAGGCTATCAGTTTTCCTCCTGTGTAAAATCTCTTCTCATGCTCCCAGATTGTAGGAAACGCTGATTTGGTTTGCCTTTAAATATTGCAAGAGATGCCTTCAATCAATAAAATGAAAGGAAATATCTGTTAAGTAGGAAACATTTTCATTAGAAGCACGCTCTATAGAAATAAAGGTTCAGTGAAGTTCTATATGGAACTTTGAGAAGGTTATGTAAATTAAAGGTTCTATATGGAACCTTTTATTCTAAGAGTGAGGACTGTCAACATATGTTAATTTAGTCCTATATTAATAGTCCTATATGGTCATTAAGTTAAAATAAATGTTCTAGTAAATGGTTAAGAATATAAACTGCCGTTTATCCTCATTTTGTTCCAAACGCTTTTGAGAAAATGTCAATGTTTTTTGTCTCTACATTGAAAGGTGATGACAATGTCCAATATTGGTGAAAAAAAAGTATTTTTTGTAGTCTGCTGAAGAAAGTAAGTCATATATGTTTGGAATGTATGGAGCCGATAAGTGGACATTTATTATAGAAAAAATATGAGATAAAAATAATGGGAGAAATTGTCAATGTTTTTGTTTTTGCACAAACTTTTGAGAGGGAATGCTAAATCATTGAAATATTATTTGTCCTCCCATCTCATATTTTTCCATCACCAGAACTTTTAGCTTTCCTGAAGAAACTTTGCGTTCACTTGCAAACAGTTTTTGGGGGAACGCAAAAATGTGCAAGTTAATGAAAAAGCATTGACACATAATTCAATGCTTGTAATTCAATCCCCCCCATCACCATAACTTTTGCATTGCCCTGAGAAACTCTGCGTTCTCTTGGGGAACTCCAAAGTTTTGCAAGCAAATTCACACTTTCTGGGGGGGGGGATGCAAAGATTCTCCAAACTATTGAAATAAATCTCGTATTTTTTCGATCACTAAAACTTTTGCATTCCCCTGAGAAACTGCATTCTCTCATTAAAAAAAAAAAAAAAGCGTTAATGGGAGAAACGTTTTGCGAATGAACGCTAAAGCACTGTTTTAATTTTTCCTCGCATATGTTTTTCATCACTAGGTGCCTTTAGGGGCAACATGAAACGATGACAGGATTTTCATTTTTAACGGAACCGTCCCTTTAAAAACTATTACATGCAAACATTTTGTTTGAGAACCGAATTAATTTTTTAATCTGTTTCTTTATAATGGAAAAAGGTTCTTTAGATTTTAAAAATGTTTTTCACACTTGGAAAAAAAAATTATTTTAAGAATTGTTGACTGAAAGGTTCTTTAAGGAACCAAAAATGGTTCTTCCATGACATCACTTGGAAAACTAAATGCATTTTTAAGATTTTGCTGAAAATAATCATTGCAGAAAAGAAGCTGCCGCTTTAAGGCTGGAAGAGATTGAAAGGAAGCCGTGTCTGGCACCTGCCTCCCTCTCTCTGAATGAAAGGCTTGGCATTGAATGGGAATTTTAACTTGCAGATAAGCCGGTGGCATCTCTGTGATCAGGCCCTGGTGTCGTCTTCCCCACTACAACCATCCCTCATTAGCGCTCGCTCTCCCTCCCTCACAAGTGTGTCATTACCGGCCGCCGCTTTGATGCCGTTTGATAAGAGCACAGATAATTATGATAATCACAACGGCAATGATAATCGACTATGAGCTAATGACATAAAAACCACTTCCCCTGGTTGCTCGACGGCGGTGCTCAAATGTAGTGGCCGTCTCAAATTGTAAAGTAAGTGTGTTGTGCTTTTATGGGCCACCGGCTCCCATGCTACTTCCCAGCAGCACCTGGGAGTATTAGGGCTACGCTGCTCGGTTCAGGTCAGAGTTTGTGTTGCTAATGGGGGTTAATGAACTACCCAGAGGCTATAGAGCGGAGCGCGATTGAAGTTAATGGGTTAACAGGAGCAGCCTTGTGTGTATGGTAATGACACTGGCGAGTTAAGGGTGCTTAGACGATTACAACACAGTAAAGGCAACGAGTCTCATCAACATGTCTAGTAAAACAAACCGTTATGCATGCTTGACTGTCTGCATTTCCAAAAGGTGAACGTGCCACACACACAGACTCTGAGCATTGCATTTTTCAATGTTCTGTTTTAGTTATATATATATATATTTTTTTTTTATTATTTTTATATATATATATATATATATATATATATATATATATATATATATATATTATATATATATATATATATATATATATATATATTATATATATATTATATATATATATATATATATATATATATATATATTTTGTTTTTTATTGTTCATTTTTTAATATTTTTAATCATTTGTAATGCTATAATTAATAATTATATTTTTTTGGTTTTATTATTTATGAATTGTTTTATAGTATTTGTTTCTTTTTTAAATTATTTTATTTAAATTTTGTATTTTTGTTGTTTTGATTTTTCCTTTTTTGTTTAATTTTAAAAGCTATTATTTTTGTTTTATTTACATTTTGTATTTTTTGTTTTATTTGATTTATTTTAAGCTTCGTTTTGAGAATTTTTGATGTGCATCTCAGAACATACTTTTTATTTTTTTATTTTTGTGCCCTGGCTCTGACTTTCTCAAACCTTCTGAAGGAAGATTTCTGAGTGAGTTTTGGGCTTTGGGGAGAAGCTTTGCTTTAACGCAATCGGGCAGTTCTGTTGCTGCCTGACATGTCTGATAACTCCACTTTCCTGAGAGTTATGATTCATCATGCACTGCTTATGACTTATTTATTAATTTTACTGTTTCCATGGCGCTCCTCTCAACCTTTCATTTGCTCACTCATTCTCCGCTAGCTCTTTTCCAGTTGCCTCTCCATGTTCTTCTCTCCGAGGGACGTGTTCTCCTTTGACCAGGGTTGAAATGCTGCCCCGTCTGAGTCTGTCTGTTCCTTCAGCTGTTGGTCTTCTCTGGACCTGATGTTCCTCTGATGCTCCAAGTGCTCAAGTTTACCAGTTTTTGGTAAAACAAGGAATTGTAATATCAATTTTTTTGTTTTTCTCCCAAAGAAACTTATTTTGCTCTCACATATAGGCTGGAATAATAGTGTGCTACTCAATTCAATTCAAATCAAATTTATTTGTATAGCGCTCTTCACAATATTGTTTCAAAGCAGCTTTACAGAAAGTGCATTTCAGAAATGTACAAAGAAAAATACAGTTAGTTAATGCAAATGCATAGTATATACTGCAGTGTTTCCTACAGAATTGTAATGTTTGCTTTTCATTTATTACTTAAAGCCCACTGTAAGTACTTGGATACCACAGCAAAAATCTAAATTTTTATAATTAAAGATTATTTAAGACAAGTGAACAGTCACTAATAAAATTAGAACTAATACACAAATTACAAGCATAGATAAATACAATGTGACAAATAAAGTGAGGTCTTGGAGTAGTATTGAAATGTAATCATTAAAGGCAAAATAACACTATAATGTTCATTGTATGAAGTAAATATAGATAAATTTTTGTTAAAGCTGTCTTTTGTTGTTTGAATAACGTTAATGACAGACAGCAGCAGATTTTAATAGGCTACTGTCACTTTAAGACCTCATGCACGGACCCAATATAATGATACACATCCCATTTTTTTCTCAACTGTTTACGTTCTGACAATGTTTACGCGAATAATTATACTTGCATATACTGTTTATCGGCTACTATATAGTATAGACGTGTGATTTTCAGATGCACACAATGTCTTGTTGAACGATTAACTGCAAGAAACAAATCCTACGAGTCATTTGTTCTTGAATTGGAATCGATTACCGTGTTTTTGATTCACTAAAAATAACCAGCTCTGGGTCGTTATGTATATTTTTGTGTGTGTGTAGCTCGCAAGGAAAAATGCAATAGAAAGATGCTTTTTCTCTCCGTTTATTACAGCCTTTTGATCTCTTTTGGCAAATAACGAGTCACAAAAATATGTTTTGTTTGTCACACTTGAAATATAAGGTCAAATTTAGCAGTTGCATTGTGGGATGCAATTCGCTCTTTTTTCTATACCGCACATATACTCTAGACAAAAATTCATCCAGGTATTTCATGCATACAGAAAATGTATTGTGCATTGAGTGCAAAATAGTACTAGCAGTTTGATCGTACATCATTGCAAATGAGTGAAACACACTGTGATTGGAAAGTCTCTTCTAGTATTAAGCATCTGAAACTAACCAAAAGCCCCGTTCACACCGCCAGCGACACGCAGCGACAAAGCGACATGATCCCATTCATTTCAATGGAGCGCTGGCGACTTCCGGCGACACGAGCGACATTGACCGTTGGCGACAGAATGTGGGCGTGTCAAGCGACAAGAGACAAGCGACAAAAGTTGAGAAATTTCAACTTTATGCAAATGTGAAGCGATTTTCGCGAGCGACAACCAATAGGAAAGAAGCCTTTCAGTGGAGCTCACGTCACCGTCTCGAGTGCAGGCAAGACAGAACAGTTCGAGGACGATTTCAGTGTTTCATATCATTTGACTGTACCACATATATGGATATAATAAAATGATGCATGGAAAAGAAACTGTCGACAGTCTCAGTGAGTTTAATTCATACATTTATAGTTCGAGTAGTGTAGTTCTATGATGCAAGTTTAGCACTGCTGCAGTTCATTTTACAGTTTCCCCTGCATTATGTTGTCAATTAGGGACAAGAAAATTGATTATGTGTCAAATTCAAATGACGTTTTAGTAATTTATGACAGTATGAGTGAGTTTTATTTGTTGATTGATTGATCGTTAATCTAGTAAATTATTTAATCTACTGAACACTGTTGTGGTAACATAAAAACACTCTCCCAGCATATAACAGCATATACTGTTTCTTTTGAGCCTAATTCATAGTCAAATTAAAATCGTATAGTTGTATATATCACTTGTGATGGTATTTTGTATAGATATGGCCAGACGTGCAGTCTACCAATAATATCAGAGCGACAGCACTACGGACGCCCACAAGCGACTTCACAGTACAGAGCCGAGCGACATACAGCGACAAAGTCGCTGGCAGTGTGAACGGGGCTTAACAGTGTTGCGTGTTTCTGTAAAAACTTCTGAAGTTGTTGTTTTATTCATGACCCGTACCAGACTGGTCCTGTCTGACCTAGTTCAGCATTAAAAACACTGGTAAAACCTCCTCCTCAGAGAGATCTACGCCCCACACACACCCCACACCGTCTGGTGTCAGTGTACGAGTGGCGTGTGTATGATCCACACGAGAGTGATGGCTTAACTGGATGGACTTTCCCTGCTCTTATTCAATCCAGTGTCTAATCCGCCCTCCTAATTGAACTGACAGAGCGGTTGTCATGGTGACGTCGGGGCACGGATTTGAGCATGGTGTGACTAGACGATAGGGATTTGCCAATTCGCTTGACGCCATTGACCCGCTTTCTGCTGTAATGCCACGGCTGGGGCTCATCTGTCCCTTTTACATTAATATATTTGTTTTGTGCAGTTCAACTTAATGGTGTGCAACTGTTGGAGCACAACTACAGATGATGCTCTGTTAATGCCGTCATATGGCTTCACGCTTCATGCTATTGTTTCAGTGTTTCATTATTAATTGTGCGCCAAAACCTAAAATAAATTCAAATAAAAATAAATAATGAATTGTTACATAAAATAATTAATAAACATATAAAAAATACAACTTTTAACATTTTGAAAAATAATAATAAAATATATCCTAAAATAAAATATACAAATAAAAATAAAATGAGTGAATAAAACAAAAGCAAAATAAATAAAT
The DNA here is from genome assembly GCF_051911475.1 of Siphateles boraxobius. Lineage (NCBI taxonomy): Eukaryota > Metazoa > Chordata > Actinopteri > Cypriniformes > Leuciscidae > Siphateles > Siphateles boraxobius. The sequence continues at coordinate 1,812,499 of NW_027509201.1, read as the reverse complement.
AAATAAATAAAATTAATCTGATCTGGATCACATTTGTGTGGATGCTCTAAAGCCAGATCAGATGAATTTTATTTATTTATTTTTGCTTTTGTTTTTCAAAATGTTAAATGATGTTTTTTTAATGTTTATTAATTATTATTATTTTATATTATTTATTTTTATTTATTTTAGGTTTTGGCGTATAATTAAGAATAATACTCTGAAACAATATCATGAAATGTAGAACCATTTGATGGCATTTTTAAAATTATTTATTTTATTTATTTTTTAATATTCATTTGTATATTTTATTTTATTTTATTATTTTTTTATATTTATTTCTTATTTTTTGTTTAAATTTAGTTATTTTTGTTTATTTTATTATTTAGTTTTTTAAAGTTTAAATTTTGTATTTTTATGTACATATTTTCTAGTTGTATTATTTTATATTTTATTAATTTGTTTTTGTTTTAATTTGTTTATTTATATATATATATATATATATATATTTATATATATATATATATATATATATATATATATATATATATATATATATATATATATATATAGTGTGTGTGTAGTAATAAGAATAATTAAGAATATTACTCTGAAACATCCACACCATTGCAATCCAAACCTGATGGATAGTGATTACAACAAAATTCCCACTGAACTGTTTCATACAAATGCAAATATCCGGCAGCGATGCTCTTCTGCTTTTATAGGCAATAGGTTGCCAAAGCAACACTGTCACCTCTCTTTCCTCGATAATGGATGAGCGGAGACGCACTGCTCTCTGGTGTGTTTCTCCACTGGTAGTGAGCAGCCGATTCCCTCCTCAGCCAGTGGCGTGGATGGTTCCTCTGGTGGATGGATAACTAGCGGCTGCGTAAGGAGGTGGGCGGTGATGAGAATGAGACCGGGTCATCTCAGACACACTCAAGAAACCTCAAAAACCCTCAGACACAAGAGCTCCTTCACTGCGATCGCTGAATGACTGCGAGAAATACCAGCAGATGAGGCGTTCTCAGAGGCATTTCTCAGAAAGAAAAGAGATTATTGGATGGGAACGAGGGAGATTAGAGTAGAGAATGTAGCTCAGAGCTTAAAAAATGGTTGTGAAAAAGGTTGAATTAACTAATGATCAATGGCAAATCATTAGTTAATTCGATGAATTTTATTTATTTATTCATATACGATGAATTTTATTTATTTATTTTTGCTTTTGTTTTTCAAAATGTTAAATGATGTTTTTTTAATGTTTATTAATTATTATTATTTTATATTATTTATTTTTATTTATTTTAGGTTTTGGCGTATAATTAAGAATAATACTCTGAAACAATATCATGAAATGTAGAACCATTTGATGGCATTTTTAAAATTATTTATTTTATTTATTTTTTAATATTCATTTGTATATTTTATTTTATTTTATTATTTTTTTATATTTATTTCTTATTTTTTGTTTAAATTTAGTTATTTTTGTTTATTTTATTATTTAGTTTTTTAAAGTTTAAATTTTGTATTTTTATGTACATATTTTCTAGTTGTATTATTTTATATTTTATTAATTTGTTTTTGTTTTAATTTGTTTATTTATATATATATATATATATATATATATATTTATATATATATATATATATATATATATATATATATATATATATATATATATATATATATATATATATAGTGTGTGTGTGTAGTAATAAGAATAATTAAGAATATTACTCTGAAACATCCACACCATTGCAATCCAAACCTGATGGATAGTGATTACAACAAAATTCCCACTGAACTGTTTCATACAAATGCAAATATCCGGCAGCGATGCTCTTCTGCTTTTATAGGCAATAGGTTGCCAAAGCAACACTGTCACCTCTCTTTCCTCGATAATGGATGAGCGGAGACGCACTGCTCTCTGGTGTGTTTCTCCACTGGTAGTGAGCAGCCGATTCCCTCCTCAGCCAGTGGCGTGGATGGTTCCTCTGGTGGATGGATAACTAGCGGCTGCGTAAGGAGGTGGGCGGTGATGAGAATGAGACCGGGTCATCTCAGACACACTCAAGAAACCTCAAAAACCCTCAGACACAAGAGCTCCTTCACTGCGATCGCTGAATGACTGCGAGAAATACCAGCAGATGAGGCGTTCTCAGAGGCATTTCTCAGAAAGAAAAGAGATTATTGGATGGGAACGAGGGAGATTAGAGTAGAGAATGTAGCTCAGAGCTTAAAAAATGGTTGTGAAAAAGGTTGAATTAACTAATGATCAATGGCAAATCATTAGTTTGCCATGAGTCTGACAACAATCTGCCATGAGATTGATCAGTTCTCTTCACCAGTAATGTTATTTGTTTTGGATAGTCTTCATATAATTGTGAAAAGAGTTTTCTTCCCATTCCTATTTTTTGTTCGTACTTGAATTGGTTTATCACTGTTTGCATGAGTTTGATCTGATGCACTGATCTTAAAATGTGATCCTAAATCTGATACCGATAAGCTAATAATTATTTTCATGTAATGGCCAGTACTTTTTTGTGTAAAAAAAATAATAAAAATAAAATATTAATAATAATGAAATATTAGTCATTAGAATATTATTATGCACAAATATTTGAAAGTATATACATATTTGAAAGTATAAAATATGGATATTTATTGCTAAATATATTGAATTTAATTGTGCTAATTTGTTCATTTAAATTGGCATTTAACAGTTACTAATTTATTAGTGTTAAAGTTTAAGCAACTTCATGCACGTTCTTGATGATGGCAAAGAAGGTCATCTAAAAATAGATGGAAATTAGCATGCACAATTAAATATTCAATATTAACTTGCACTAATAAAATTAGAGAGAAAAACACACTGGTATTGGCCAATAATCAATATAGCAGAGATGTATTGTGCATAAATAGTTTGATCAATCGCATAGTTGCAATATTTGGGATTGCACTAAACAGATTAATAATTTTCTTCACAATCACTATTTTTTGTGTTTGCACTGCAACTGTTGTTTTATTAATTTTTTATATTCTTTTTATTAAACATTTTAGTTATTTCAAACAAAACATGCTAAAACAAAGCACAGAAAACTATATTAATAACCATATCTATGGGCATGTGGACAATTTACATACAGCATCTGGTCATATGGTTGTACATACATTTTATCCAGTTTGTGTTTTATGACCTTATAATCTTCAGACACTTTAAAATTGTGGTTTTAATTCTGATTCATTCACTTCATCCGTTCTGTATTTTCTAATAGGTTTAAATGATTTTTCTATCAGATTACCTTTTTTGTGTTGCCACATTCCTTTATCTCACTTATTTATTCCTCTTCTCAGCAGACGTCCTTGATTTAATGGGTCCAATCATCGGGATGTCGCCGGATAAGAAAGCAGAATCCCCGGGTGTTTCGGGGGAGCGGACGGGCCTGCGCGGGGTTTGTGGGACGTTGCCTGAAGCTGAGTGTGCCGCCAGTCCTCTCGCCACCAGCGTGGACCGCAGCTCCAGCTCAGGAGACGAAGAACTCACCAACCTCAACTGGCTCCACGAGAACCTGCTCCAGAACTTCACGCTGGGAGGCGCCGAGGCCCAGCCGAGCCCGAGTCCACTGTTCGACATCGAGGGGAACCACGGCCGATCCGTCAGCTCCTCGACGGCTTCGCTCGGGGGAGAGGCCATGAAGTCCAAGCCACCGTTCTCCTTCTCCCTGCTCATATACATGGCCATCGAGCAGTCTCCCAGCAAGTCTCTGCCGGTGAAGGACATCTACGGCTGGATCCTGGAGCACTTCCCTTATTTCTCCAGCGCCCCCACTGGCTGGAAGAACTCGGTGCGGCACAACCTCTCCCTCAACAAGTGCTTCCGCAAGGTGGAGAGGAGCCTTGGGAAGGTGAGCATCGCAAAGCTAACTAGTTAGTTGTGGTTTTTGTTGAATTTATTTATTTAAATTCAATTGTGACACTATGTAGTACATGTGCTAATATATAAAATAAACAGGCAGGCAGACAAACAAACAACCCACAAAAGTCAATTCTGATAACTCGTGTGTGCGTGTGTGTTTGTGCGCGTGTCTGTGTATGTTTGTGTTGGTTTATATTACATTGTTGGGACCAGCGGATCCCAATGGGTACAAAAGCGTATAAATCATACAGAATGAGTTTTTTTGAAAATGTAAAAATGCAGTAAGTTTTGTGTGATGGGTAGGTTTAGGGGTCGGGTGTGTATGTGTGTTGTGTGATGGGTAGGTTTAGGGGTCGGGTGTGTATGTGTGTTGTGTGTGTGATGGGTAGGTTTAGGGGTCGGTGTGTATGTGTGTTGTGTGTGTGATGGGTAGGTTTAGGGGTCGGGTGTGTATGTGTGTTGTGTGATGGGTAGGTTTAGGGGTCGGGTGTGTATGTGTGTTGTGTTGTGTGATGGATAGGTTTAGGGGTCGGTGTGTATGTGTGTTGTGTGTGTGATGGGTAGGTTTAGGGGTCGGGTGTGTATGTGTGTTGTGTGATGGGTAGGTTTAGGGGTCGGGTGTGTATGTGTGTTGTGTGTGTGATGGGTAGGTTTAGGGGTCGGTGTGTATGTGTGTTGTGTGTGTGATGGGTAGGTTTAGGGGTCGGGTGTGTATGTGTGTTGTGTGATGGGTAGGTTTAGGGGTCGGGTGTGTATGTGTGTTGTGTTGTGTGATGGATAGGTTTAGGGGTCGGGTGTGTATGTGTGTTGTGTGTGTGATGGGTAGGTTTAGGGGTCGGGTGTGTATGTGTGTTGTGTGTGTGATGGGTAGGTTTAGGGGTCGGTGTGTATGTGTGTTGTGTGTGTGTGATGGGTAGGTTTAGGGGTCGGGTGTGTATGTGTGTTGTGTGTGTGATGGGTAGGTTTAGGGGTCGGGTGTGTACGTGTGTTGTGTGTTATGGGTAGGTTTAGGGGTCGGGTGTGTACGTGTGTTGTGTGTGTGATGGGTAGGTTTAGGGGTCGGGTGTGTATGTGTGTTGTGTGTGTGATGAGTAGGTTTAGGGGTCGGGTGTGTATGTGTGTTGTGTGTGTGATGAGTAGGTTTAGGGGTCGGGTGTGTATGTGTGTTGTGTGTGTGATGGGTAGGTTTAGGGGTCGGTGTGTATGTGTGTGATGGGTAGGTTTAGGGGTCGGGTGTGTATGTGTGTTGTGTGTGTGATGGGTAGGTTTAGGGGTCGGGTGTGTATGTGTGTTGTGTGTGTGATGGGTAGGTTTAGGGGTCGGGTTTGTACGTGTGTTGTGTGTGATGGGTAGGTTTAGGGGTCGGGTGTGTACGTGTGTACGTGTGTTGTGTGTGTGATGGGTAGGTTTAGGGGTCAGGTGTGTATGTGTGTTGTGTGTGTGATGGGTAGGTTTAGGGGTCGGGTGTGTTGTGTGTGATGGGTAAGTTTAGGGGTCGGTGTGTATGTGTGTTGTGTGTGTGATGGGTAGGTTTAGTGGTCGGGTGTGTATGTTTGTTGTGTTGTGTGATGGGTAGGTTTAGGGGTCGGGTGTGTATGTGTGTTGTGTGTGTGTGATGGGTAGGTTTAGGGGTCGGGTGTGTATGTGTGTTGTGTGTGTGATGGGTAGGTTTAGGGGTCGGGTGTGTATGTGTGTTGTGTGTGTGATGGGTAGGTTTAGGGGTCGGGTGTGTATGTGTGTTGTTTGTGATGGGTAGGTTTAGGGGTCGGGTGTGTTTTTGTGTTGTGTGTGTGATGGGTAGGTTTAAGGGTCGGTGTGTATGTGTGTTGTGTGTGTGATGGGTAGGTTTAGGGGTCGGGTGTGTATGTGTGTTGTGTGTGTGATGGGTAGGTTTAGGGGTCGGGTGTGTATGTGTGTTGTTTGTGATGGGTAGGTTTAGGGGTCGGGTGTGTATGTGTGTTGTGTGTGTGATGGGTAGGTTTAGGGGTCGGTGTGTATGTGTGTTGTGTTGTGTGATGTGTAGGTTTAGGGGTCGGTGTGTTGTGTGTGTGATGGGTAGGTTTAGGGGTCGGTGTGTATGTGTGTTGTGTGATGGGTAGGTTTAGGGGTCGGGTGTGTATGTGTGTTGTGTGATGGGTAGGTTTAGGGGTCGGTGTGTATGTGTGTTGTGTGTGTGATGGGTAGGTTTAGGGGTCGGTGTGTATGTGTGTTGTGTGATGGGTAGGTTTAGGGGTCGGGTGTGTGTGTGTGTTGTGTGATGGGTAGGTTTAGGGGTCGGTGTGTATGTGTGTTGTGTGTGTGATGGGTAGGTTTAGGGGTCGGTGTGTATGTGTGTTGTGTGATGGGTAGGTTTAGGGGTCGGGTGTGTATTAGTGCTGCCGCGATTAGTCGACTTAGTCGACGTAATCGACCATGCAAATGAGTCGACGGCAATTTTTTTAGTCGACGTGTCGTTTTACTATTGACCGCCTATTTATTTTTGGTCTCCCGTCTCAAACGGCTGACTTTAATTCACCTCCACACAGCAGTCTGTGCGCCGTGCGCGGCCTGCTGGTTAATCTGCTATCCTCTTCCTTCACGTTCCCGCCCCGCCTTCACTGCTTTGATATGAAAAATTGCGGAGGCAGGTGACGGTGCTTTCAAAGTGGGCTCGTTTGCTGCGGTCCGAGCGCGATTGTTCCCGGCGCCCCCCGCAGCGTTGGTCTGTTTCACACTCAACTTAATTCTATCGAACACTGGTGCGTTTGCGTGCATATTATGCCATCGCAAACGTGCACGGCGCATGATAGAAAACAGAACGCGGGTCAGTATTGTGTTTTTCAAACGGACTCTTTTGAGGAGACAATGGATTTCCAAATGTGTTGCCCTGATTCCACGCGCAAAGCACGAATACACTGCAGGCTCACTCTCGCTCGTATCCAAGGTAAATCATCAACACTATCATCCCTTACATATGTTTTTTTAACTAAATACATCATAATAAGCTAAAACGCATGCGCAGGTTACTTTACTTCCTGAACAAGTGCGCACCTGAGTCCGTGTTATTTTCACATTCACGCAAACCGCGGCACGGGCCCGCCATGCACGCAAGTGTAAACGCGAGCTGCATATCTGCCAGCCTGCTTTCAGCGCGACTCATTATTAGGCAGAGCTATGCGTAGTGGGCTAGACTCTTTCAATTCCAATTTATTTGTGTAGCGCTGTTCACAATATCAGAAAATGCATGTATTGCATCTACTTTACAATTCAGAGTGATGTTATCAGTTATGCATTTCAGAAATGTACATAAAAAATTTACAGTAAGCTAATAAAAATTTATTTAACAGCATAGATGAACAAAGAGCTAATTTAATTAATACATACATGTTTGTTAATAGAGGATTAGATTAGGACTCTGACTAATATGGTATAGCATAATGGAAATGCAGATAGTTAATGCTTTGATTGTTAATACTTAATGTTTTTGAACAGGTGACATTTTATGTTTTGGCCCTTCAGTTGAGTTCAAAATTAAATGGACACAATGAAATAACAAACACTTGATTTTTTAAAAAAAATTAGTCGTTTAGATTAGTCGACTAATCGAAAAATTAGTCGAAAGATTAGTCGTTAGAAAATTAGTCGTTAGTGGCAGCACTAGTGTATATGTGTGTTGTGTGTGTGATGGGTAGGTTTAGGGGTCGGTGTGTATGTGTGTTGTGTTTTGTGATGGGTAGGTTTAGGGGTCGGGTGTGTATGTGTGTTGTGTGATGGGTAGGTTTATGGGTCGGGTGTGTGTGTGTGTTGTGTGTGTGATGAGTAGGTTTAGGGGTCGGGTGTGTATGTGTGTTGTGTGTGTGATGGGTAGGTTTAGGGGTCGGGTGTGTATGTGTGTTGTGTGTGTGATGTGTAGGTTTAGGGGTCGGGTGTGTATGTGTGTTGTGTGTGTGATGGGTAGGTTTAGGGGTCGGGTGTGTATGTGTGTTGTGTGATGGGTAGGTTTAGGGGTCGGGTGTGTATGTGTGTTGTGTGTGTGATGGGTAGGTTTAGGGGTCGGTGTATGTTTGTTGTGTGATGGGTAGGTTTAGGGGTCGGGTGTGTATGTGTGTTGTGTTGTGTGATGGGTAGGTTTAGGGGTCGGGTGTGTATGTGTGTGTGATGGGTAGGTTTAGGGGTCGGGTGTGTATGTGTGTTGTGTGTGTGATGGGTAGGTTTAGGGGTCGGGTGTGTATGCGTGTTGTGTGTGTGATGGGTAGCTTTAGGGGTCGGGTGTGTATGTGTGTTGTGTGTGTGATGGGTAGGTTTAGGGGTCGGGTGTGTATGTGTGTTGTGTTGTGTGATGGGTAGGTTTTTGGTGGTCGGGTGTGTATGTGTGTTGTGTGATGGGTAGGTTTAGGGGTCGGGTGTGTATGTGTGTTGTGTGATGGGTAGGTTTAGGGGTCGGGTGTGTATGTGTGTGTGATGGGTAGGTTTAGGGGTCGGGTGTGTATGTGTGTTGTGTGATGGGTAAGTTTAGGGGTCGGGTGTGTATGTGTGTTGTGTTGTGTGATGGGTAGGTTCAGGGGTCGGGTGTGTATGTGTTTTGTGTTGTGTGATGGGTAGGTTTAGGGGTCGGGTGTGTATGTGTGTTGTGTGATGGGTAAGTTTAGGGGTCGGGTGTGTATGTGTGTTGTGTTGTGTGATGGGTAGGTTTAGGGGTCGGGTGTGTATGTGTGTTGTGTGATGGGTAAGTTTAGGGGTCGGGTGTGTATGTGTGTTGTGTTGTGTGATGGGTAAGTTTAGTGGTCGGGTGTGTATGTGTGTTGTGTGTGATGGGTAGGTTTAGGGGTCGGGTGTGTATGTGTGTTGTGTGATGGGTAAGTTTAGGGGTCGGGTGTGTATGTGTGTTGTGTTGTGTGATGGGTAGGTTTAGGGGTCGGGTGTGTATGTGTGTTGTGTGATGGGTAAGTTTAGGGGTCGGGTGTGTATGTGTGTTGTGTGATGGGTAGGTTTAGGGGTCGGGTGTGTAGGTGTGTTGTGTGATGGGTAAGTTTAGGGATCGGGTGTGTATGTGTGTTGTGTGATGGGTAGGTTTAGGGGTCGGGTGTGTTGTGTGTGTGATGGGTAGGTTTAGGGGTCTGGTGTGTGTGTTGTGTGTGTGATGGGTAGGTTTAGGGGTGTGGTGTGTGTGTGTGTGTGTGTGTGTGTGTTGTGTGTGTGTGTTGTGTGTGATGGGTAGGTTTAGGGGTCGGGTGTGTTGTGTGTGTGATGAGTTGGTTTAGGGGTCGTGTGTCTGTGTGTGTTGTGTGTGATGGGTAGGTTTAGGGGTCGGGTGTGTATGTGTGTGTTGTGTGTGATGGGTAGGTTTATGGGTCGGGTGTGTGTTGTGTGTGTGATGAGTAGGTTTAGGGGTCGGGTGTGTATGTGTGTTGTGTGTGTGATGGGTAGGTTTAGGGGTCGGGTGTGTATGTGTGTTGTGTGTGTGATGGGTAGGTTTAGGGGTCGGGTGTGTATGTGTGTTGTGTTGTGTGATGGATAGGTTTAGGGGTCGGGTGTGTATGTGTGTTGTGTGTGTGATGGGTAGGTTTAGGGGTCGGGTGTGTATGTGTGTTGTGTGTGTGATGGGTAGGTTTAGGGGTCGGGTGTGTATGTGTGTTGTGTGTGATGGGTAGGTTTAGGGGTCGGGTGTGTATGTGTGTTGTGTTTGTGATGGGTAGGTTTAGGGGTCGGGTGTGTGTGTGTGTGTGTGTGTGTGTGTGTGTGTGTGTTGTGTGTGTGTGATGAGTAGGTTTAGGGGTCGGGTGTGTATGTGTGTTGTGTTGTGTGATGTGTAGGTTTAGGGGTCGGGTGTGTATGTGTGTTGTGTGTGTGATGGGTAGGTTTAGGGGTCGGGTGTGTATGTGTGTTGTGTGTGTGATGGGTAGGTTTAGGGGTCGGGTGTGTATGTGTGTTGTGTGTGTGATGGGTAGGTTTAGGGGTCGGGTGTGTATGTGTGTTGTGTGTGTGATGTGTAGGTTTAGGGGTCGGGTGTGTATGTGTGTTGTGTGTGTGATGGGTAGGTTTAGGGGTCGGGTGTGTATGTGTGTTGTGTGATGGGTAGGTTTAGGGGTCGGGTGTGTATGTGTGTTGTGTTGTGTGATGGGTAGGTTTAGGGGTCGGGTGTGTATGTGTGTTGTGTGTGTGATGTGTAGGTTTAGGGGTCGGGTGTGTATGTGTGTTGTGTGATGGGTAGGTTTAGGGGTCGGGTGTGTATGTGTGTTGTGTGTGTGATGTGTAGGTTTAGGGGTCGGGTGTGTATGTGTGTTGTGTGATGGGTAGGTTTAGGGGTCGGGTGTGTATGTGTGTTGTGTGTGTGATGGGTAGGTTTAGGGGTCGGGTGTGTATGTGTGTTGTGTGTGTGATGTGTAGGTTTAGGGGTCGGGTGTGTATGTGTGTTGTGTGTGTGATGGGTAGGTTTAGGGGTCGGGTGTGTATGTGTGTTGTGTTGTGTGATGGGTAGGTTTAGGGGTCGGGTGTGTATGTGTGTTGTGTGTGTGATGGGTAGGTTTAGGGGTCGGGTGTGTATGTGTGTTGTGTTGTGTGATGGGTAGGTTTAGGGGTCGGGTGTGTATGTGTGTTGTGTGTGTGATGTTTAGGTTTAGGGGTCGGGTGTGTATGTGTGTTGTGTTGTGTGATGTGTAGGTTTAGGGGTCGGGTGTGTATGTGTGTTGTGTTGTGTGATGGGTAGGTTTAGTGTAAGGGGACAGAATATACAGTTTGGACAGTATAAAAACTATTATGTCTATGGAAAGTCCCCACAAAGATGGCGAACCAGACGTGTGTGTGTAAATGTAAGTGTATATAAGTGTGGTAATGGAAGCATATAAACCAGAGAGTAGCTGTTAAGTATAACAGATTTACCAATAGTAAAAACAAATAATAAGATATCACTGGAAAAGTATCAGTAACAGATGTAACAATAGCAAAATATATAAATAATAACAACAGCAATAAACTAATTTCATCAAGATTGGGGTTTGGGAGAGGGGCGAGGAAGGAGGTAAATAGAAATAATGCCAATAGCCTCGGACCGCAAGAAGCAAGGCCAAACAAATATACATGATGTGGTTGAAAACACTGAATAGTTGTCATATACGACAAGCACTGAGTGCGCCCATAGGGGTTTGTTTTACTTAGTCTAGAGAGTTAAAGCCATAAACCAAATGAACCCGCTGCAAGGGGAATCACAACACTACAAACTTTGATTTGAAGCAAAAAAGTTTTTGAAAATCGGACAAAAAGACAAAGGTGCAAGACTGTGTATTAAACTTCTTTAGTGAGGGAATGAACTACAATCCCATGAAGCATTGCAAACAACATAATGAAATAAAAAACAATGGAGAAATATAAAACTACTCTTTTAAAAATGTTGATTATATGTGTAAAAGCAATATATTGTAAGTTTTTTGCAAAATATGCATATATTGACACTATTTAAATGTTTTGAGAGTGTAGGGAGATCGACTTCATGGGAGTGGGCGGAGCTAAAGTGATATCTTTGTGTGTTTTGCTGGTCTCTCTGACTGGTAGAATTTTCTGTACAGCATCATGGGTAATATAGTTTTTCCATAAAAATTCCAGTGTTAAATAGGATTATTTGGAAAATAATGTGGGCTGACGGCTTCAGCAGAAGCAAATACCATCGATTTAACAACTTCCACGTGGTGCAGTGTTTGTAGCAAGCGTAAGTGTGACGTGAGTTTTGGCAAGGATTTCTTCTCTCCGGTGAGAAAAAGAGGTGGGGAATCCAGTCAAGGTCACGTCTCCTCCCTGAGAGCAAACACACACTCCGATAGCAGCTGAGATCCACCACACACACTCGAAACACAACACTTCTGCTTCCTCGGGCTCCTGTAGAGGCAGTCAGGGTTACTGTGGCTCCAGAAACTCGTTAGGAAGTAGAGACATGTCTGAATGTCATTATATTAGATGACAATTAAGTGTTTGTATCTGTGTGTCTCAAATGCTGCTGGATTTTTGCTGTAGTTTTTGCTTTTGGGGATTTTTAGTGGATTTGTTTTACTAGCACAGGAGTTTTCAGACGTTTTAATACCAAGGACCCCAAAATATGACGTCATAATGCAAATGAACTCATTTTGTAAAGTGTAAGGGAACGATAGCCATATTTTACGATGATATAATGTGTGTATATAATGATATAAGATGAAGTGTCATCATGTTGTGTGAAAATTAAATATCTGGCGATGTCATTGTGTTAAAGCTAAAAGCAATTGAATGCTAATATCATCTAGAACATTTTATTATGAATTCAACTGAATCTTTTTAACACTTTTACTTTTGCTTTACTGCTAAAAAAAATATAAATTAATAAATTTAGCCCATATTTAATTACCTTTATTTTAACTGAATTTATTGTTGCAGTATTTTGTTGTACAGAAAATTAAATACATTTTACCATTATGAGAAAACCTTTCGCTAATGAGATTTGCTAATGATTGTAAAATATTATGTAGATTTTTTAATGACTTCAAAATCGAACATTTGTCTTACACTTTGGTTCAAAGCATTATCAACACTTGATCTATAGTTTTATTTCAAACCAACAGACCTTTTGTTTTAAAATTTTTAATGACACTTGCTTTG
>NW_027509201.1:1777500-1795000 GCF_051911475.1 Siphateles boraxobius | reverse complement strand
TATTTATTATATTTTTTTACTAATGTCATTAAATATTTGTTATTAGAACAAAAACTGCATTATATTTAATTTAATTTTTTATTTAAAAAATATTATGTCACAGTCAAGCAAATCAAACATTAACAACAGACATAACAGTAATGTTACTAACTACTTACTAACTACTTACTACTTACTGGGTTCGTATAAAGCACGCAAGGTTATGCGCACTTTCCAAATCTTCTTCTCTTTGTTTAGTGTATCTCTGTGGCAGAATTACAGCGCCACATACTGGTCTGGCATGTATACCACATCGTTTTAAGTTGGTTTCAGTGGTTTCGTGTGTACGCATATATTTCTTGAGACGACGCCGTGTTTACGAACAAGGAAAAAGAAAGATCGGATGGGGGAAGCTCTGGCTTCGTGTGGATGTGGCCTTAGTTCATTTATATAGGATATAGTACAAACTAATGTAGATGCAAGATGCACACTATTGTTGGTTGTAAATGTATGGGTGGAGGCTGTCCACCTAAACCGATCCTGTTACGTACATTTCCTTTAAAGAAAAGGTGATTCTGTGATGGAAAAATTCACCAACAACTCACTCGCTAGAAAGATGCCAAACAAAACTGCATGAACCACAATCTCTATAAGCACCTGATGCTGTTAAGGTTGGGTTAGGGTTCAGTCCATATTCAGTCTGATATAAAATCATTTTAATTGCAAATATGGTGTGTGAATTGACCGCTACGGGTTTTGATATTCATTTAAATGACGTCTGATTATTATGTCAAAGAATGGCATAAAGATGCTGAATTAAATAGACTTTAGATGTTAAAATCGAATAAATAGGCATAAAGTCCGTTCACACCATGAACAATAACTATAACGATAATGAAAAAGATATAGTTATAAAAATTTACAAAAATGAAAAATTGTAAAAGAATAGCAGAATCTACAACCATAACGATAACTGCACAGAGAACAATATCGTTGAAATCACTTTCAGATCAAAAGATGAAAGATCAAAACATCTAAATCAGAATCAGAAGGAGCTTTATTCAGACTGTCAGTCCAAATCAGATTTTTGTGCATATCCAATTGAAATCCGATCATATTTATTAGCAAATGTGAATGGCATAAAATCACATGAAATGCGATTTTATTATTTTTAATTTTTTTATTTTTATAAATGCGTTTTGAACTACATTCATATGTGGTTTAAAATCGCATTTATGGAAATCCGTTTCAGTTCCGCTCTAATCAGATTTCGCGTCGCTTGTCACTTTCTCACGCCACGTAAAACGTAAACATGTAAGACGTTGTTAAAGGAAACAGCTGAAAGTTATTTAGCTTTCGCACCGAATAGTTATAGGACCTAGCCACCAGGATGGTTCCCAGAGATCTAATGGTTCCCATAGGAACCTTTTCCCATTGCATTTGCGCCGCCAGTAGGAACTCTGAAGTGACGTAAGCCGCGCTCGTTGTTGTGACTTTTATTTTGACTGCGTGGCGGACCTTTATTTTGAAAACGCCAGAGTCTGAGCAAACAAACAGTGCTCGCATTCTCCGTGTTCATTAGGTTACGATCTGACCAACAGTCCTGTCTAATACGTTATTAGATAAAACTATCATACATAAAAGTAGACAGTGTATGAAAAGTTAGTAGCGTATGCCGTGTGGTTGATGTCCAGTGTTGCTAGCTGAGCAGAAATACATAATCATGTTTCTCTTGGTCCCCTCAAAGTTACGTTGGATTTTCTCCTTAGCGTAACGGTTTTCCATGTTCATAGAGTTAGTTTCTGGAGTAAATATATAGGCTATAATCTGTGTTTACATGGCTCTTTTTTTCTTTTTTAAATGGCGGGTGCTGGTGTTTCGTGTGCGTTCAGCCAATCCGCGAACACTAACGTCACGGATAGTTCCTATAGCGCTGGTTTAGACTCGACTCTGAAGTAGGAGCTAAATAAGTTCATACAAAAGAGTTCCTAGAACTAGAATCGTTTCTAGTTCCTATAGACCAACGCTACTTTTGCGTCATCGAAGGGTAACGCCCCTTTTTGGGGGAAAACAAACGGATTCCTCTGAGAACAGAACTCGCTCTAGATCTGCAAAGTTTCTTGATAGCAAAAATGGCACAAACATACACGCTCTCTTTGCCGACCGAGGACCATGAGCGGTATTTAAAGAAGCTATACTGGATACGGGGTTACAGAGGTGTCCCTTTGAAATGGTCGAAAACTGGATTAATAACCCCACGCAGTGGCCAAATATGGACTATTCAGACATCTACACACTCATATTCAGTCATTAACACACTCACAGTATGACAAACTAGACGATGAGGCCATGTCACTTGGATCATATTTAACTTGATTTAAGCTATTGACATAATTTTGTTGTCGACTAGCTATACTAGTTAGCTGCTAGCAGCTACGTGATTAGCTCTCACTAGGCTGTTAACTGATTTTACTGTTAAATAATGGCAGGCTAGGACTAAAGTGGACTTGGCTGGTTTCTGCTTGTATCTAGAGTGCTAGGACTCTGAAAGTTGTAAAAAGGTTTACATTGTATGGTTTACATATATAGCGTTTGGTCTGTATGCTTGGTTAACATCTTAAATATATCATTTCACAAGCTATCTTGAACGAACAGAGGCATGTTCTGAGATAATAGTGTATTTACCGGTGTTAAATTCTCCGAAGATGAAGAAAATAATTTCTTCACCAAAATACAAACCGCCACAATGGAACATCCCTCATGGCCTCATCGTCTAGTTTGTCATACTGTGAGTGTGTTAATGACAAAAAATAGGCAACATTTTGATGATTCCACGAGATAGTGGTAGATGTCTGAATAGTCCATATTTAGCCACTGTGTGGGGTCATTAATCCAGTTTTCCACCATTTCAAAGGGACACCTCTGTAACCCCGTATCCATTTGTTTTCCCCCAAAAAGGGGCGTTACCCTTCAATGACACAAAAGTACCGTTGGTCTATGGTGCGAACACGCTGACATCCTGGTACTTCCACCAATCGTTCTAGGAACTACAGTTGGGCGGTATCCAAATTTTGATACTGTCAAACCTCCTCCCTATTTTACCGCGGTATACGGTATTACCGCGTGACTAATTGAAAATTATGGCGTAAAGCTCAGACAGCGTCACCAAACTGTTTGCTTGTGCCTACACCGTTCAGGAACTGAATACCAAACACTAATACTGAAACAATAACAACATAACATGCACAATATTAACAACGTTTATTAGCAACAAATAGCAGCTTATAAAAAAGTGCAAATACAACAGTCAAACAGAATTAAATTAACATAAACATCCAGAACAGTTTTCGCGCACACAAATCAATTCAATTAAATCACAGCCCGAACAACTTTTAATAACAACAAAGAGCAGCTTATAAAAAAGTGCAAATAGACCCACAACGGTCAACCAGAGTTAAATTAACATAAACATCCATATTATAACAATTATTGCAAATCAATAGGCCTAAAATAAAACACAGTCCAGTCGTCTTTCCAATATTGTTTTTATTGAAAACTAAATAAAAATACCTGAATCAATTAAATAAAACACACACACACACACACACACACACACACACACACACACACACACACACACACACACACACACACACACACTGTTCTTTCTCCACACTGTCACGTGATGACAACCACATATTTGCATTTTTAGGCATTAAATGAATTATATGTAATATTTAATCCTTGTTTCCTATATAAGAGCATTGCATTTAAAAAAAATACATAATAATTTAATGATGGCATTTAGATGAGATTCTAATCTAATAAGAAACAAGATGAGAACTAAACAGAGCGTTACTGACAGACTGGGAAGAGAGGAGCTGCAACAATGGAGAATATGTGAAAAATAATGTTTTTTGAACATTTAAACAAGAAAACCGCTTCTAGTAGAGATCTAAAACCAAAGGGAATTATAGGTCTCCTTCAAGTTGTCATTCGCCGCTCAGGTTTGTGGAAATCATCGTTTCTGATCCTGCTTTGTATCTTACGGTCTCTGTTTGTGTTTCCGTCTGTGTGACAGTGCCTTCTCACCCGCACGCCACCTCTTCCTCCAGGACTGCTCTCTGAAAGGTGAGACATGTCTGTTTTTCAGGTGATTTCTTTATTTAAAAGGGACGATGCACAATAATCAACATGAGTATGAAGTCCAACATGTGAATGTGCCAGATTTAGCCATACAGGCTAATTTTCTTCTGCAGTCTCTATAGCGGGTTGATGATTAAAACAATAAATACACTACAACAATACAATAAATACATTAAAGAGGTGTATAGACACACATTAGAATGCATCAACAACATAAACACCACTATAGCGATGAATACAAACACATTATTCTGTATTATGGCAGCATATTTGAATTGTCAATAACCAATAGAAGAGGTAAACGAGTAAAAATTATAAGTGCCGGTTTGAAATCTTGAACTTGAATTTATTTATTAGAATAATCTCATCTCACTATAAAAGTCAAGGAAATTCATTGGTCGGAAAGTATGAGAACCCTGTGAAAAAAATTTTTTCGGTTTAAAATATTTTCATTATTTACCTTTATAGAGCTTTCTCTTTCTCTGTCACCTTGAGTTTGGTGGCAGTTGTTCACTCTCTTCTGTGTCTGGTTGGTAATGAATAATTCAAACTTTCTCAAGGGTTGCATGGAAACAGAGAAACTCCAGCCCCTTGAATTCCTCCACACACACACACACACACACACACACACACACACACACACACACACACACACACACACACTGACCGTCTCGTGTCCTTCTACAGAGTCTGACATTGATGCGGCGACTGCTATGATGCTCTTAAACTCGGCCCCCGGACACCACGCTGACCCATGTAAGAGAAGACCTCAATCTGACACTCTATAATCCTGTCTTTATATATATATATATATATATATATTCTATTTCTGTTATTCTATCTAACCTTTCTGTCTGTCTGTAGTTTATTCTGTTTATCCATCTGTTTTTCTATCGTTCTGACATTCTATCTTTCTATTTCTATCTATCTATCCATCTATCTATTTATTGTTTGTTCTATCATTAATTCTATCATTTTATCTATCTAACATGCTATCTCTATTTCTATTTCTGTTATTGTATCTAACCTTCTTTCTATCTGTAGTTCATTCTATTTATCTATCATTCTGTTTTTCTATCTTTCTATTTCTATCTATCAATCTATTTATCGTTTGTTATATCATTAATTCTATCATTCTGTCTATCTAACATTCTATCCATCTTTCTATTTCTGTTATTCTATCTAACCTTATTTATATCTGTAGTTCATTCTATTTTTCTATCATTCTGTGTTTCTATCAATCCTACATTCTATCTATCTATCTATCTATCTATCGTTTGTTCTATCATTAATTCTATCATTCTGTCTATCTAACATTCTATCCATCTTTCTATTTCTGTTGTTATATTTAACCTTATTTCTATCTGTACTTCATTCTATTTATCTATCATTCTGTTTTTCTATCGTTCTAACATTCTATCCATCTATCGTTTGTTTTATCATTAATTCTATCATTCTATCTATCTAACATTCTATCTATCTTTCTATTTATCTACATTTCATTCTATCATTCATTCTATCTATCCATCTATCACTCTATCCGTCCATGTATCTGTCCGTCTCTCTCTCAAATATACTCAAATCTCCTCATAATATTGATCTTGGCAGTCAGTATCTGTCTCTGAGAGTCTGATGTTCTGTGGATGGGTCTGTTTAGTTCAGGTTCATGCAGAAAGTAACGTTTGCATCTTTATTTATGGGGATGGTTTAGCAAATATGTCTGTGTAATGACTAAAAGCTCTTGCTGTAATTAGTGCAGCATTGCACTTCGTTCACACGTCTTTATCCTTGTTAAGCGTGTCACTGTAGTGTTCTCTACCTCTAATGAGCCTTAATCACCCATAGCAGAATAAACTATCACAAGAGTGCTTCATTAAGACAGGCGGATGAAAGTACTTGATGGCGCGTTTCATAACGCCAGTTTACAGATTGACACTTATATGCGACTAAAATGAAACAAGAATTTTGAATCAGGCTTGATCCAATGTTCAGATTTCCTTTCTGGATCTTTATGCAAATTATTGCATATTTTAAGGGGACCTGTTATGCTTTTTTTATATTTTAAACTTTCTTTAGTATGTAATGTTGCTGTTTGAGCATTAAAAAGGTCTGATAAGTAACAAAGTCCCTCAAGCGGGAGTTATCCGATAAATCAGTGTCAGTGTTTCTGAACTCCCTGTAACGCCTCCATTGTAGTCTTGAGTTTTCTTCTGAGAATGAACACGCCACAATATTCCTCATTTAAATAATTAATACGCAGAATAAAGGGGCGGGGCCTGGTTGAGTGAGTTAGTAGTGTGTTAAACTGGCGGTTATGGTAAGGGGCGGGACATTTCCCAAACACACACGAATCGCTCGACCAATCACAACACACTGGTCCAGCCGACCAATCAGAGCACAGTATTTTCAGAAGGAGGGGCTTCATAGAGACGGAACTAAACAGAGCGTTACTGACAGACAGGGAAGGGACGAGCTGCAATAATGGAGAATATGGGGAAAATAATGTGTTTTTTGAACATTCAAGCATGAAAACTTATTCTAGTAGAGCAATGCTAGTTAAAAACAAAATCAAGACATAATTGATCTATTAAATTTTTTTTGTTGCATTTCTTATTGTAATCAATTAACTGGGAAAGTATGGTGACATCTGTTACATAACCTGGGATGACACAAATGATGATGTCAGAAACATGGCATTATGAGAGTGCCGTCCATGAGATAACTGTTGTGGTTTGGTCCTCAGGTGACCCGGACAGCCCTATAGACCTCTCCCGCCGGGACTCGGTCCTAGTGAGCAGCGACCCGAAGCAGGACCACAACTACAGCAGCTCATCCTTCCAGCGCTGCTCGTCCCGCTCTTCCTCGTCCTCCTCGTCCTCAATCTCATCCCTGGACGAGGCCGGCTGTGTGTCCGGCCAGGCCCGTCGCGCCGGGAGCGAGGGTTTCCACAGCGATGAAGACTCGGATGAGGAGAGGAACTCACGACTGCCCTCGCTCACTGTCAAGTGTCCTCTCCCAGGAAAACGGGCCCGGCACGAGTCCAAACCGGAACTGGACGAGGAGTTGAAAGAGGCGGCCGGGTCTCTCCTGCACCTCGCCGGGATCCGATCCGGCCTGGATCTCTCCAAGCAAACGGCCAAGAGTAAAAAACTGGAAAAGCACCGGAAATAAAGCCGAAAAAGTCCTTTAGTGACAATTTTAACCCCTGGACTGTGTATCAGTGACTGTGCCTCCTCATTTTCCACATCATGGAAACCTTCTCTCTTGCTTTTTTTTTCTTTCTTTCTACATTTTTCGTTTTATACGAGAGAATTTCCCTCCCGGACTCAAACTACGGCAATAGCAACTTTCACGCGGAGGTGAACGAAGCCATACTGAGCGCGAATGGAGAAAGGTTCCTGTACGTGCTTCAGGATGAAGGATTTCTCTCAGTGAAGGAGAAACGGAGGAGTTGGATAGGGAGAAGTTGATGTTTTTTTCTCTTAAACGTTTGCATGCTTCCTCTTAAAGTGAGTGTCCTACTCTTCCAAGTGAATCTGTGGTGTTTCTGCAGAGAACGAGTGCATGTCCGTGTTGTTCCCAGCACTAACCTCTCCCGTCGTCCACTCCAGAAAATGGAAAACGAGAATTACATCAAGAGTTCCCAGTTTTTTCTCTCTCTCTCTCTCTTTTATTTTTAATTTTTTTGAAGTACAAGACAAAGAAATGCAATAATTATCATCAGGCGTCTGGCGTGATGAGGCACTGGAGATCACTGCGCATGCAGAAAGGATTTATGGATAACGGATACGTTTTTCTTTTTCTTAAAGGCTCCATCAGTGGTGATGTTTATGGGGGGAATCTCATGAAAATATGTCTGGGTCACACTCACACTTCACTCCAGAATGAAATAAAGAAAAGAAATTGTTTAGTATTAAAATTAAACCGGTTTTGGGGGCATTGAGTTTTTTTGAGATTCATTATTCCCATTTTTCTAAATAATTCTCATTACTGTTTTATATATTTATGTTTATACTGATTTTTTTTGGTAGCACATCTAATATTACCATGCTTTAGAAATACATAAAAAAAAATCCCCCAATATGTCAATGCAAATCTGAGGTGGAAGTGGAACGTACAAAAAAAATCCCTTTTAAAATCAGCAAAAATTGGCATACAGATAATACAATAATTTCTACCTTTATTTATTTTCAACTTTTTTCTTTTCTTTTTCTTTTTTTTGCTTACAGTAATGAGAGTTTATAAGAAAAATTTGCTTAGTTTTCATGAAAATGTTAAATGCAAAACAAAAACCAAAAAAATAGGATACATTTTTACAAATAAAGAGTATTATTTCTTATTTGGTTTTCTTGTTTTGGGGTGCACTATGACCTGGACATGTTCTTGACAGGCTTCATGAGATTTACCCTTTGAGTCTTTTATAATTATTAGATGCTTGACCGACTGGAATTAAAGCCTAATCTTGAATATCAACACTGGCTCAACATCACCGGAAGGATTAATAAACTCAAAACAGCCGCAAATGGCTCTGAATCGACTCCGAATAAATACTAGAGGACTGGAACACATTTTCCCATCATCCTCGTTTCTTATGTCCGTGATCTGTTCAGATGCTCCAACGCGTGTGTGTGTGTGTGTGTGTGTGTGTGTGTGTGTGTGTGTGTGTGTGTGTGTGTGTGTGTGAACTGAAACAGGCCTTTCATGGCAGAGCTTGCCGTTTTATTCCCTCTGTCCAGACCCTATGCAAAAAAACACAAGCCGTGTAGCTCTATGTTTCCTCTTGGTGTGTATATATATATGTGTGTGTGTTATTATGTATGCATGTGGTTCTGTGCCCATTCGTTGCGTGTTTTAACGCAGTCAGCAGACATTTAGGAGGTCAATACTGGAGTTGAGGAAGTCAAGACTGTGGCTGTAGATGTACAGATGCATGTGTTATATCTAGGGCTGCAACAACTAATCGATAAAATCGATTATAATCGATTATGAAAATCGTTGTCAACGAATGTCATTATCGATTAGTTGGTCTGCTTACGTCACGGGGAGCGTTTACTGGTACGCACACACACGCAAGGTCTCTCTCCCTCAGGCTCTCTGCCGAGCGCGCGCGCTACACGTTTTGGAGCAGTCTCTTCTGTCTCGCATGCGCGCTCTTGCTTGCGCGCTCTAGATTTTCGAGCATTAGTTTGAACTAATTCGCGGGCATCAGGGAGCCGCAATCAATATGCGGGAGACTCCCGGGACTTCCGGGATGTCTGTATTTTGTCTCGAGCATCAGGTTGTGCAATCAGTTCGCTCGCAACGTAAGTGATGGATTAAAATAGCGCTACCGCAGAAATAGGTTAAATTAAAACGGTGTTTACAAAGTGAAGCATTAAATACAAAGGCAGTTAATAACAGCAGCAGTAAAATATTGTAGTCACTGTACTCAGTGGTTTTCAGCGAATGCTTGTGCACTAATGCATAATTTCTCCTGTCCTTTACTCAAGCCTGTTAGCTTGCTGGGTAACGTTACCTCCATTCCGTTCTCTTTTTATAGCATTTGTCTACTAAGTTTTAATTGTTTTTCAAACGCGATCTACTGCGGCTCTACGTTCACACAATTGTTTTCAGTCTTTCTATATTTATTTAATCAATTTATCCTTATATTATATTCTTTTATATATTATATATATAATATATATTATATTCTTTATCCTTATATTCCTTATATATAATTAATTTTAAATAAAAATTAAATGAATTATATATTTTAGATGTTTTTAGTTTGTTTTTAGTTCAGATATTCACATCTGAACAACATGTCTGTGTAAATTTGTTTTAACAAAAATTGTGTTAAAACATAATATGTTGGATATCATTTTTTTAACAATAATCATGTTTGTCAACTTGCCATCAGCAATTATCATTAAAAACAATGCAAATATTGATATTAGTAAAACTCAATGTGTGGCTTTTGCACTTTTTAAAGTACACTTTTACACATAAATACCCTGATTTATGGTTTTATTTAGTTATAATAAAAAAAAAATCTAATTTAATTTCTATCCGATTAATCGATTAATCGAAAAAATAATCGTCCGATTAATCGATTATCAAAATAATCGTTAGTTGCAGCCCTAGTTATATCGCATGAAACCTGTCAAGAGAAGCTCATATTTCACCTCAAAATCCAAGAAAAAATAGGCAATTATATTTTGCATGAAGAGAATTGAAGGTTGAGGATTTTTGTTTTCTAGATGTGACATTATTTGCTCGTTTCCCCCCTCCAAATGACTGATGTCATCACCGCCACATCGAGCCAGCAGAGAATTCTGGGGGAAAATCTCATTTATTTTCATTACTGTAATTTGAAAACAAAAATGTATATATTATGTAAATTGTAGAATATTTATACTTAATGCTAGTATTTGTTGTATTGCCTCTAATTTATACTGATTTTAATCAAAAAGAATAGTATTTGTTTCGCATAATACAGTTAAAAATGTTTTACAGTAATATAAACGACACATAATTAATTTTACAAACAAACTCAAAGAATTCATTACAGTATTGGGATCTGCTTCATTTTCTTTTTGTGCAATATTGTGCTTTTTCTTTTTTAATTATTTTATTTTGGGGTGAAATATGATCCACACGTTTTCATGTGAAACTACTGCCACATTTACAGAAACGAAACATGTTAGCAGAGGTACATGATGTTTTAAATATTAATGTTTGTGGAGGCACACTGAATGAAGTGTACGACAGCCAGAATCCACGTTTGCTCCTGTTTTCTGAATCAAAAAAGCCCCGAATCCCAGCAGCTCATCTGAAATGCATGACCTGTGCCAAAACATGTAGATCACTGCCGTAGAGACACCTAGACCAGTTCATTGAGACGCCACGTTTGACAATGAAGAACAAAAGGGTCGTGTTTAATGAGCTGTTGAACTGTTCATTTCATTTGGACCCACATTTTGTTGTCTAACAACATCAGTGTCACTGTCTACAAAACCTGTTTTTGTTCCTCGTGTGCCAAAATATCAAAGATTATTTAATCACTGCCAAGGCTGGTTTACTAATCCTTTCTTTCTTTTTTTGTACATCAGGTCAAGAAGTATTGACTATTAACCAATAAAACTGCCAAGTACCTGTGAGGGCGAATCTCACCACACATGTCAAGAAAACTATCCTTGATTTCGCCTTAAAATCAAAATAAAATAATTTAAGAAATTATATTTTACTTACAGAAAATAAAAACTATTCTAGGATGAATTAGATGGTTTGTTATTTTGTGCATTTCGACAATATATTAATTTCATTATCATTATTGTAAAAAAAAAAAAAAAAGGTAAAATACATTAGTGTGTGTGTATATATAATAGCCTATATAGGGTATTTATATAATGCATGCATCTATTTGTGTATATATAAAAATTATAGCATGCAATTTTAATGCAAATTTACGCTGAAATTTGTATGCATTTAAACCTTGCATATGCATTAATTTATATATATGTATATGTATACACACTCATTTTAATTTTTATTTTTTTAACATAATTATGATCAGGACATGTATTTGTGAGATTCACCCATAAAGCAGGCTGACATTTAGGAATTCTGGGAAAAACGGACCCCAAGTATAACGTCTTTGATTTTTTTTTTTTTTTTTTTTTTTTTTTTTTTTTACATGACTGTATTATGAAATTGCAGTTCCTGAAATGAATTTTGCAAACTGCCGTAGTTTCTCTCCACTGCCACGTGACCCACTGCTCGTCATAGATATTCCTCAGAGGATGAGTTACATCAGTGAGTTTCTGCCAACTGTGAACGAGTGTGAACATCCTCCATGTGTTTATGATGGTGCGACTACATGAGTGATTCCTCTTTACTGTTTGTCTTCTGCGTAAGATGGAGCGTGTCGAGACTGCATTGAATGATGTAAATAAATCTGACTTCTGTTGTGAACACTGACGGAGCCACCTCAGTATCAGTCTGTTACTGTCTGTCAGACGGACAAAACCCTCGTTTTTGTACGCTAACCTCTGTTAATAAAATGTTTATAAAATTTATTTTCG
Source organism: Siphateles boraxobius (assembly GCF_051911475.1). NCBI lineage: Eukaryota > Metazoa > Chordata > Actinopteri > Cypriniformes > Leuciscidae > Siphateles > Siphateles boraxobius. Next base: position 1,782,812 of record NW_027509201.1, on the reverse strand, counting down.
CCAAAGATATGCAATTGCATTATATATGGTATTACTGAATAAAAGAAGTTGTTTTACTTAAGATGGTTTTGTCTAGATATGTTAAACCTGTTATATATTTATAGCTACAAAATTGACTTTATATATATTTTTGTATGTATGGATAAATATTTAAATATATGTATTTATATATATATTATGTTACATTAGCTACACAATTTGACTATATGTGTAAGCTATGTACATATATTTATTTTCACGTGTGATTGTGTGAGTGTGTGTATGTATAAGCTAAAAAATGTGACTATACCGTGTGTGTGTGTATATAAATATACAGGTGTGTGTGTGACTGTGTGATTGTGTGTCTCTGTTTGTGAGTGTGTGTATAAGCTAAAAAATTTTACTATACTGTGTGTGTGTGTGTGTGTGTGTGTGTATATATATATGTGTGTGTGTGTGTGTATATATATATGTGTGTGTGTGTGTGTGTGTGTGTGTATAAATTTGCAGTATATACGTGTTATATACAGATTTTTTGTAGTTTTGTTTTACCTTTATTACATTGACAAATTAAAGACAGTAGGCTAATCTAAATTTGTAAACATAATGTTTTCATAATATCACATTTATATTTATGAAAATGTTTAGCAGCCTGAATATTTTGGGATGGAGGTTCTTGTCTGTCCAAATACTGGGAAGTTTCATATTAATATTCTGGACAAACGGCTCCCCCTACTGGTTATAATCTGAACTTGTGTTTTCTCTGATAAACTCGTGTAAAGAGTGTAAATCTAATGAAGCTTGTGTTATTACCGGCTCACACAAGGCTTATCTAACACACACTCGTGAATCATGCTCGTTTCGTGGCTGGTTTTGTGTGTTCTGACACTGATTTATACAGTGAAGTGTCCAGTGAGTCTCAGAATACACTCCATTGATAATTACAGCGTCTCATTCACTTTAACTCAAGCAGAAATGACAGCCCACATCCATGGCAACCGCACCACGCCAACCGTCGCATAGCAACCAGACCGAGCTCAAGCCTCCAGACATCAAGAGAAATGTTTGAGATGATGATGATGATGATGATGATGATGATGATGTGGGATTAATTCAGTGCTTTGCATTCATTTCAGCCGGAGCTGGTTTAGTTCAACACAATTATGTTTTAGTTCAACACATTTATGTGTTTTCATCATCTTTAAAATGGGAAATATTTTTGTTACCTTCACGTCAAATTAAAAATAAAAACAAACATGTGATTGCGCAGCCCAAACCATAAACTGATTGTGATTTTAAATTATTTGAATTCAATTCTTTATCCAAATAATGTATTACTTTGTTCAATGGAAATCCTTGAAAAAAATGTGAAAGTTAGTGAATATTACAAAAAAGAAAATATAATTATATAGGCTATCTATCAATATAATGGATTATCCTATTTTTCTTATTTCCATATGCTTGCTTTCACCATTTTCAGAAATATATTGACTAGTGAAAAGAACAAAATAGCCGATTAGCCTTTTGTTACATTTCTATAATGATTTTTTTTAAAGGTACTTGTGAAAAGGAAAAAATTCTGATTATTGGATCGTTTCTGGAGTGAAATTTATTGAACAATTTAACACAATATTATAATTAAATATACAAAAACATTTTTTATGTAGGCTTATAATATTCTTTTTTTATTTGGATTTCTATTCTTTGCGTTTGCGTCTTGATTTCTATGGTGAACAAACTTTAAGAGAGAAAAACTTTTGGAGGAACCAATAAAAAGCTGAAGCATGAACAGATAAGCTTTTCATAATATTTTTAATTACCCGTCTCATTTACCGATCTTGGCTGCTTCGATTCACAGCAATCTGACATCATTCATCTTTACATCATAACCGCTCAATCATCATCTCTCTTTTCTTCTCAAAAACGTTTTTCTGTCTTTTTTCCCTCCTCCATGAATAACAGCATCAGTTTCTTCTCACTCATGTCATGTCACGTGACATGTTCCTCATTCTCCTGTTCCTCAACACAACCACTAGATGGAGTTGTTTACTCGATTCTTCAATGATCTTTTCCACGATTTTCAAGTTTTTCTGTTTGAAAGTCCCCCGTAGTCAATAATTGTATCCATTAAAACTCATCTTTGATCACCAAAATTACATACTTAAAACATTTTTTCACTGAAAAAAATTTCTTCATGCATTAAAACAGCTTGAATGTAACTCGACACCCTTGCCTCATTTAGTAAACGCGGTTCTATGAATATGCAAATGAGCCCCGCCTCCACTCACTCACTCACTCAGAGATCCACTCGTTGACGATCACACGTTGATCTGATTGGTTACAAGGTAGTTTGCGACGTCAGAATCAGAAACACCAGCGATTTCAAACTGTGTTTTTGGTTCACTGCAGTTTTAAGGAGAAAATACAATGGTGTTGATTTATGAATTTGCACATGATTTGTCTTAAACAATATTAAAAACACCCCATAAACATATAAACAACTTTAAAGCTTGATTTTCACCACAGGGGCACTTTAAACGTAAAGGGTTAGGCTAGTTCACCCAAAAATTTAAATTATCAAGCCACAATGACTTTCTTCTTTCAGCCGAACACAATTAGAGTAATATTCACAAATGTCCTGGTTCTTCCCAGCTTTATAATAGGAGTGAATGGCACTTTAGATTTTGAAGCCCATAAAAGTGCATCCATCCATTATAAAAGTAATACATACGACTCCAGGGGTTAATAAAGGCATTCTGAAGCTAAGCGTTTTCAAGCTAAGCATTTTTATAAGAAAATTATCCATATTTAAAACTTTATAAACTATAATCACTGGCTTGTACAGAAACGTTTTTTCATTTATTTTGTAGTTGTCCTTATTCAACCAGTTTTTGGTCAGATTTCTGCTCATTTGTTAGAAATCATATCATGCACAACTTTCATTTTTGTTTTGAAAATGTTTTATTTGGCTTTTTCATTTATGCCATGTTTCTCCATAAGAAATGTTATTTGATTAATTTGTTACTTGTTTTGGCAAAATTTTAATTTTGAAATCCGGAGTTCAGACAATTTATAAACAATTTATATACATACAATTATAGAATTTTTATTTATTTATTATAATATTTTTTTCTTCTTTTCTCTAAAACATTCTTTACATACCACCTGGCTATTGTTCAATTTTGAAATCTTTAATAATTTTTCTTTTTTAAATAGACGCCTCTAACAAAAAACTCAGTGATTAGAGTTTATAAAGTTTTTTGTAAGTATATAAAGTATATATTTCACTAAACATCAGCAGCTTGAGTTTGACAAAACATTATTTTGAACTTTTTTCATTATTTCTAACATTATTTTCAAACAAACATTTGAGTTTATCTTTGTTTTAAACGTACATAATGATACTGAACATCAATCATAATCACTTTTATTGTGTCAAATTAAATTTTTTTATGATAATAAGGCTCTTGAAGGGAAATGCTTCCACAGATTATTTATTTATTTATTTTATTAATATTCTGAATCAGAGTTTGTTTTCATTTTAATTTTAGTTCCGGTATTAGTAATTTTTATTGTTGCTTTAGTTATTTTATTACATCAAGTTAAACTTAGTTAAAAAGAGAAATATAGCATTGGCCACTAAACAAAACAAGTTTTTAATATTTTATTTTATTTCAGTTAACATTTCAAGTAGGCCCTAATGCATTTTTTTAACCTTTCAGTTTTAGTCAACAAGAACAAGATCAAACAAATCTGAAAATGTGAACATGTAGCCATACCACTAAAAACACATGGTATTAGCCTATATCGTGTTTCATTTTAAATACCTTTGAATACTACCATGATACATGAATATAGTAATCATGCAGTGCTGTATTACATCTGATACCGTCATTGTATGTTTTTAAAGGTGCAACAGCCTGATTAAAGGTGCAATGTGTGATATTTCTTAGGATCTATTGACAGAAATGCAATATAAGATCCATAACTATGTTTTCAGTGGTGTATAAAGACCTTGCATAATGAACCGTTATGTTTTTATTACCTTAGAATGAGACATTTATATCTACATAGGCGCGGGAATCAGGGCCGGATTCAGCCAGCCCCACTCGGGGGTGCAGGTAGAATATCAGGGGGGGCAAGTAATTTAACGGAACATTTAAATTTGATAAATATAGTGATTTGATTTATATTGTGATATATATCGATATGGCCAGAAATGAAAAAATATATTGTGAAATGAAAAAATCCTATATCGCCCAGCTCTAATCTATCAGCTCAAAGCTATCAGCTATCAGCATTTGATTTGTCTTATAGGTTTTATGTTGGATGCCCTTCCTGACACTACCCTCTGCATTTACCCGGGCTTGGGACCGGCACAAATAGGACACTGGCTTGTGCCCTGTTGAGGCTGCATTTATCTTTTTTTTTTTAAATCTTTTTTTTTATTGTTATATGTCTGACTGTCTTGTCTGTCCTTTCGTTTTTTATTTCAATCTTGTTTTTTTTTGTCTTGTTTTTTTTTCTTTAGCTCTGTACACCGCATGGCTTATATCAGTCATTATAGCATCAGTCGTCTGCTTTTCTGTGCAAAAGTCCTAACAAATGTGTCCATATCTAGACCTGTTGTTAGTGCCTTCTCGTGAGCCAGAATAACTAAATTTCTTTTTCTCTCATGTAGCATAGTGCGGCGGAAGGGGGTAAGAACCCGAGACAAAGTGGAGAAAGAGCCCTCGCATGATGCAGATGATATTCCAATCACAAGTGAGGTCACATACATGCGATGGAGCTGAGGAAAGGCATTCTTATACCCGTGTTGATATGTGCAAATGGTGGAGAGATCTACAAACTCTACGTTCTCATCATCATTAGTCTTTTTGAATTATTTTTCCAAAATAATTTTTGCAACAAGAATGTCATTGGAAAGTTTGTCACTGTCACAGTGTGTCTGCGTGCTCCGCTCTGCAGTGACTGACTGAGACATGAAGCTCAGCAGGTTTACCACAAGCCGGAGAAGCGGCCACGCCCTCCCTATGCATCTACCAATCAGTAGCTACTTTGAATGAGGGATAGAGAGCAGAGAGCGCTCACTCTGACCATTTTTCTTGAAATCTTTTTTTAAATTTGGGATCTTTGCATGCCATCACGTTTGGGGGGGCAGTCACGGCATTTGGGGGGGCATTGCCCCTCCTTGCCCATGCCTATATCCGGCCCCGGCGGGAATCCCCTTCTATGAAGGTCGACATATTGTGACGTCATGTGTCTACCGTAGCCGACAGCGAACAAACAGCGCTAAAGAAACCTCATTGCTTGACTTACTCTCTGCTGCTGAC
>NW_027509201.1:1770000-1772500 GCF_051911475.1 Siphateles boraxobius | reverse complement strand
GTGCCAGATTGAATCAAAGGCTTTCTTGAAATCAATGAAACAAGCAAAAATGTGTCCTTTGTTTTGATGTACATATTTGTCAATTAGTGTTTGTAGTGTAAAAATATGATCGGATGTGCGACATTTTGGAAGAAAGCCGATTTGGCATTTACTCAAGGCATTGTGCTTCATAAGGAAGTCTAAAAGTCTGGAGTTTAAGACGCTGCAGAGAACCTTCCCCAGGTTACTGTTCACACAGATGCCTCGGTAGTTGTTGGGGTCTAATTTGTCTCCGTTCTTGTGGATGGGGCTGATGAGGCCCTTGTTCCAGATCTCAGGGAAGAACCCTACACACAGAACATCATTGAACAGTTTCAGCATGGCCAGTTTGAAGCTTTGGTCTGTGTGTTTCAGCATCTCGTTCAGGATGCTGTCGACACCACAGGCTTTCTTGGGCTCAAGGACTCCTAATTTTTCTTCCAATTCTTTCATTGTTATGGGGAAATCTAAAGGGTTTTGATTTTCTTTAATTGATCTTTCCAAATTGTCTAGTTTATTAATTATTTCATTTTGTTCATAATTTTGAATTTCAGTTGGGCTGTATAAATCTTGGAAGTGTTTTTTCCACTTCTCCCCATCTTGAATCGCCAGAACTTCTTGATTTGGTTTGTATAACAATTTCCATTTATCCCAAAATTTGTGTGAATTTATAGATTTTTCAATTTCTTCAAACTGGTTTTGCAGAAACTGTGCTTTTTTCCGCCGGAGTGTGGCTTTATATTGTTTTAGTGCCTCACAGTAAAGAAGGCGGAGTTCCGGATTATCTGGTTGTCTGTGTTTTTGATTTGATAAATTTCTGAGGTTTTTTCTCAGAGCCTTACAGTCCAAATCAAACCATTTGTCTGTATCTAAATATTTTTTCTTTGGTTTAACAATGGACAAATTACTTTTTTGTGCTGTTTTGTAGAATATGTTGTTTAGATCTTGTACTTCCTGATTGATGCCGAATTGATTTTTTGGGTATTCCTGTATTTGGAATGAATGTATGAGGGATTGTATTTCTGAAGATTCAACAGCAGTGCTGTAATTAGTGCCACTGTTTTCAGTCCATTTGAAAGACATTAATTTGCTCATGTGATACGGGGTCCTAATTGGTTTGGGTGATGTTTCAGATTGCTTTAAATAGAGGATGATTTGGCTGTGGTCTGAGAAAGGTTTGAGGGGTTTGACTGTGAATGCTCTCAAAGAGGAAAGGTCTAGATCTGTGATGGCATAATCTACAGTGCTGTTACCAAGAGCTGAGCTGTAGGTGTATCGGCCGAGCGAGTCTCCTCGCAGTCTTCCGTTGACGATGTACAGAGCCAGTCCTCTGCAGAGCTGCAGGAGCTGCCGTCCGTGAGCGTTCACGGTTTGATCGCAGTTTTGTCTGCTGGGGTAAGAAGGGTACAGGTCGTTATTGCCTGTGATGAATCTGGTCCCGTGCGATTCTATGAAATCGAATTCTGCTCCTGTTCTAGCGTTTAAATCACCCATAAGCAGCACATTTCCCTGGGCCTGGAAATGGCTGATTTCTCTTTCTATATTTTGGAAAGTTTCCTCTTGGAGATATGGAGACTCGGGGGGTGGAATGTAAATTGTACAAAGGAAAACAGGCTTAGATGCTGAAATCATTCCTTTTTGTATCTTAAGCCACAGGTGGTGCTGTTCTCTTTTGATTAATTCTATGGCCAGTTCAGATTTGATCCATATTATCATCCCTCCCGAGTCTCTCCCTTGTGTGACTGACGTGAGTTTGACTGATGGTAATATTATTTCTCTGTATCCTGAGGGACAGCCAGTGAACGCATCTCCTCTACACCAGGTTTCCTGTAAGACGATGACATCTAGGTCTTGGAGTTCTTTCATAAAATCAGAATTTCTACTTTTTAGGCCAAAGACTGAGGAGTTTAGACCTTGAATATTCCACGTAGAAAAACTAAGTGATTTCATCATAAACTTTTAAAATAATGTGTATGGTATGTTTGCTATTTTGAGAAAAGAGAAATGATGTAAAATTACAATAGATTAAAATAAAACAATGAATGATGGAAGTAAAGTTATTATAGGAACTCAAAACATTAACAATTCCATATTAAATGTACATTAATACCACAGACTTAGGTAGGTGAAAATTTTTTTTTTTTTTTTTTTTTTTTTTTTTTTTTTTTTACCACTGTCCACTGTGTGTTAGTAGGTGAGAGCAGATGATACTCAGCATGTGTTGGATGTCGTGGAGCTCAGCGTTGGCTCGGTCTGCTCCTCCGCTGACAGCTTGGGCGTAGCTCGGTCTGCCGGGCCGGGCCGGGATCTGTTGTGGACGGGCTTCGGCTGCTGGAGCTGTGGGGCTGTTGTAGGACGGTCTCGGTCTGTAGGCTTCAGCTGCTGGAGCTGTGGGGATGTTGTAGGACGGTCTCGGTCTGTAGGGATCCTGTCTGGGTGCTGTAGCTCGGTGTAGTGCTATGGGTGGTGCTCCGCTCGGGGC